>NC_053023.1:240745373-240984607 GCF_003073215.2 Triticum urartu | reverse complement strand
GTGATCTAGGAGTGGATCACCAGATAGCGGTCAAAATTATCCTTAGAGGAATAAGGAAATGTTTCTCGGTTATGGAGGTGATAAAGAGTTCGACATAAAGAGTTACGTCGATGCAAGCTTAACACCTATCCGGATAGCTCTGAGTAGAGATACCGGATACGTATAATGAAGCAATAATTTGGAATAGCTCCAAGTGGAACGTGGTAGCAGCATCTAAGATATAAAGTTTTGCGAAATACAACCTCTCTCACAAGCATAACATGATCAAACCCATAACTCTTTGAGTGTTTATCACATAGTGATGTGAACTAGATCAGTGAGTCTAGTAGACTCTTGGATGTTGGTCACATGGCGATGTGACCTGTGAGTGTCAATCACATGGCAATGTGAACTAGATTATTGACTCTAGTCCAAGTGGGAGACTGTTGGAAATATGCCCTAGAGGCAATAATAAATTGGTTATTATTATATTTCCTTGTTCATGATAATCGTTTATTATCCATGCTAGAATTGTATTGATAGGAAACTCAGATACATGTGTGGATACATACACAGCACCATGTCCCTAGTAAGCCTCTAGTTGACTAGCTCATTGATCAATAGATGGTTACGGTTTCCTGACCATGGGGATTGGATGTCGTTGATAACGGGATCACATCATTAGGAGAATGATGTGATGGACAAGACCCAATCCTAAGCCTAGCACAAGATCGTGTAGTTCGTATGCTAAAGCTTTTCTAATGTCAAGTATCATTTCCTTAGACCATGAGATTGTGCAACTCCCGGATACCGTAGGAGTGCTTTGGGTGTGCCAAATGTCACAACGTAACTGGGTGGCTACAAAGGCACACTACAGGTATCTCCGAAAGTGTTTGTTGGGTTGGCACGAATCGAGACTGGGAATTGTCACTCCGTGTAAACAGAGAGGTATCTCTGGGCCCACTCGGTAGGACATCATCATAATGTGCACAATGTGATCAAGGAGTTGATCATGGGATTATGTGTTACGGAATGAGCAAAGAGACTTGCCGGTAACAAGATTGAACAAGGTATCGGGATACCGACGATCGAATCTCGGGCAAGTATCGTACCGCTAGACAAAGGGAATTGTATACGGGATTGATTAAATCCTTGACATCGTGGTTCATCCGATGAGATCATCGTGGAGCATGTGGGAGCCAACATGGGTATCCAGATCCCGCTGTTGGTTATTGACCGGAGAGTTGTCTCGGCCATGTCTGCATGACTCCCGAACCCGTAGGGTCTACACACTTAAGGTTCGATGACGCTAGGGTTATAGGGAAAGTATGTACGCAGTTACCGAATGTTGTTCGGAGTCCCGAATGAGATCCCGGACGTCACGAGGAGTTCCGGAATGGTCCGGAGGTAAAGATTAATATATAGGAAGTATGGTTTTGGCCACCGGAAGTGTTCCGGGCATCACCGGTAGTGTACCGGGACCACCGGAGGGGTCCGGGGGTCCACCAGGTGGGGCCACCAGCCCCGGAGGCCTACATGGGCCAATAGTGAGAAGGGACCAGCCCCTAGGTGGGCTGGGGCACCTCCCACCAAGGCCCAAGGCGCCTCCAAGAGGGGAAGGGGGGCAAACCCTAGGGCAGATGGGCCCTAAGGCCCACCTCAGGTGCGCCTCCCCCTCCCCCCCCTTGTGGCCGTCACCCTAGATGGGATCTAGGGCTGCCGCCACCCCTAGGGAGGAAACCCTAGGTGGGGGTGCAGCCCTCCCTCTCCCCCTATATATAGTGGAGGCAAAGGGGCAGCCCAACACATGAAGTTCCTCCCCTGTTGGCGCAGCCCTACCCCTCTCCCTCCTCGTCTCTCGTAGTGCTTGGCGAAGCCCTGCTGGAGTCCCCCGCTCCTCCACCACTACCACACCGTCGTGCTGCTGCTGGATGGAGTCTTGCCCAACCTCTCCTTCTCCCCTTGCTGGATCAAGGCATAGGAGACGTCACCGGGCTGTACGTGTGTTGAACGCGGAGGTGCCGTCCGTTCGGCACTAGGATCATCGGTGATTTGGATCACGACGAGTACGACTCCATCAACCCCGTTCACTTCAACTCTTCCGCTTAGCAATCTACAAGGGTATGTAGATGCACTCTCCTTCCCCTCGTTGCTAGATTACTCCATACATTGATCTTGGTGATGCGTAGAAAATTTTAAATTTCTTCTACGATCCCCAACACGGCGGGCGCGCGAGATTGAAAGGGGATCACGTGCATGGTCGCGCGTGTGCAACAGAGGACTGGGGCGCTCGAGCATGAGCATAGCTTTGCTCGGGGCCATGGCGTCCGCGGTGAGCAGGGAAGCAAGCAAGGTGGCGCGAGGCAAAGCCGGGCGCGCGGGGAGCGGGGGTGTGCACGGCGGTTCGAGGCGAGCGTGCGCGTGGCCTGCAGGTAAGTAGATGGACGCGCGCGCGTGCAGAAGGCAAGCTCGAGCTTTTGCTCGGTGCCATGGAGGCTGTGACATGCGTACAGACGCAGAGAGACAAGGGATAAGGCGGGGACATAGATCATCACCGTGGGCTATAGGCGTCGCCGATTTGGCTGGGTAAGTGATGGAGACAACGAGGAAAGGTGCGGACGGTGATAGCATTAATCTTGACTTAGAGCGTGCGTTGGCGGACGTGGTTGTGCTGTTGTGGAGAACCAGCAAAACCAGCAGACGTGGTGTGTGTAGTTAGTCAGTTACCATATGCATAGGACTAGATGTGATCGTGTGCATGCATGGTTGTTAGCTGGTTAGCTTCTGTATGGCCGTTGTGTGAGGTTAGGCCAGGTAGTGTTGAACGTGTACGTGCGTGGCCAAGAGTGGCAGGTGTGCGTGCGCCTGTGTGCTAGCCTGGGTATAAATACCCCTCCTCATGTACTGATCGAAGTGTTGCGGTATGTGCCGAGCCAAAGTTCATGCTCAATGAAAACTTAGGCTATTCGTGCGGCCAAGGTGCCGTTCGTGCGGCGGGGCATATGCGCGCCGGAAATATCTGTGTCTCTCTCCTTCCACCTACGTCCAAGCGAGTGTGAGAGAGAGGTAGTTCGGAGTTTGTCCCAAGATTTGGTATCAGAGCAGGTTCATCTTGGGCATCGTTCTCTTGCCGGAGGCGTGCCGGTGGTGGCGGAGTTCGCCGGCGGTTGCGCGATGCTTCGGACCGTGTGTCAGTCTATGGAGGTGCGCGGCACGGTGAGGAGGTCGCGGTGGCTGGGGCGGCACGGTGAGGAGGCCGCGGAGGACCTACGTGGTGGCGGCTTCAACAACACACAGCGGCATGGCGACATGGAGGTGCTGCGCAGCGGTGTAGGGCAATAAGCCGTGGCGCCGAGCCGGGCATGACCGGTGCGTGTTATGGGTGCGCACTGGATGCGTCGGGCGCGTCGGGACCGCAGGCGCGCGTACGAGCGTGCGGTTGATGTTGGGAGGAGGCGTATGTCGCCGTTGTGCTTGAGTCCGTCCTCGAGTTCGGCTACATCCTTCTAGCGTTTGTCGCTAGCGGCTCCATGGCGGACGCCGAGGCGGCGCGCGGGAGCGTCTGGTGCGGTCGGGCTCGTCGGGCGCGTTTGGCGTGTGCGGGACATGCAGGACACACTGGTGCAGTCGGGCACGTCGGGTGCGTGCGGGACGTGCGGGGCGCAGAGGGACGCCAGACGTGTGTCGCTGGCGGAGAAGGAGCTCGGCGTGTGTCGCCTGAGTCATGATGGAGCACGGTGCGACAGGTCGAGTCCACGGGCTGGCTCACGGCTGTGATGACGACAACGACGCGAGCTGCATGAACTCCGGTGACGGCAGACACACGACACGTCACAGCGGGCGCGGAGGCGCATGATGATGTTGAGCGAGGGTGTTCAAGACGATCATTGATGGCAAGGCATGTCAAGATTAGGAAGGAAATTGATAGGATTAATCTTGAGTTAGCGCGTGCGTTGGCGGACGTGGTTGTGCCGTTGTGAAGAACCAGCAAAACCCACGGACATGGTGCGTGTAGTTAGTCAGTTAGCATAAGCATAGGACTAGATGTGATCGTGTGCATGCATGGTTGTTAGCTGGTTAGCTTGTGTGTGGCCATTGCGTGAGGTTAGGCCAGGTAGTATTGAACGTGTGCGTGCGTGGCCAAGAGTGGCAGGTGTGCGTGTGCCTGTGTGCTAGCCTGGGTATAAATACCCCTCGTCATGTACTGATCGAAGTGCTGCGGTATGTGCCGAGCCAGAGTTCGTGCTCAATGAAAACTTAGGCCGTTTGTGCGGCCAAGGCGTTGTTCGTGCGGCGGGGCATATGTGCGCCGGAAATATCTGTGTCCCTCTCCTTCCACCTACGTCCAAGCGAGTGTGAGAGAGAGGTAGTTCGGAGTTTGTCCCAACAGACTACGCAGTCTGGGAAGTGGCCTACGAAGACGACGAGGGACATCGTGGAAGGAGCTCCGGGATCCATGTGGACATGAGCAACATCGAGGAAGACGACGGTGATGCTATTGTCGCTGTCGAGGAAGAAGACGATGGCTGAGGGCTGGATCACATCGGAGAAGAGCTCGGGCTGCTCTCGGCTATGGCGTGGAGATGTCTCACCTGACGGCGGAAAGGGAAGGAGAGGGGCGGAAGGAGGGAGGAGGAGGACTAGCGCACTGGGGCATGTTATATAGGGACCTAGGGGGGGCTCTCCGGCCTTCAAATCACTCGGGAGGTCGACGTGGCATGCGTGGATGTCCTGCCGTACAGGAGGAAGGAGATGAACAAGGGCGCTGGTGGGTTGCTGCAGGGAGGGGCTGCTGGGCTGCGCCTGGTTGGCTGCTGCTGGGAGACCTAGGTGGTTGTGTTCTGTTGCTGCCACTCTTTTCCCTTCTTAATTTTCTTCAACCAGAAAACAAAGAGAAAAGCTCAGGAGAGAGGAAGAGGAGTTTGAGAATAATAAAAATATCCTGAAGCTCCTGTAATTACCCACTTTTTGATAAAACTTGGAGCATTTTTGAACCTAACCAACACAACTCCAAAATGCATGAGATTTGGCAGAGAGGTTTAGGACATGATGACTGATTTGTGAGGAAGTTTTGAACATTAATGGAGTAGGGAAAAGATGGCACTTGCAAAAATGAGGGAAAGGGAAGGAAGGAGATGTGATGGTGCAAGAGACACACATGGGCATGCAGCAATACAACATGCATGACTATGACAATGCACAACAACATGGCAAGGAACATGATGCACCACATGATAACAACATGAATGAGCAAATGCAAGATGACAAGTTAAGCAATGCAACTGCAATAAATAAACAACACATAAAAACAAAAGAGGCCAAAAGATGGAGCCCAAATGGAATTGGAATAAGATCAAGTGGATATATTTCCCAAACGGGAAAGTTTACGTACATAAGGGCCGTTACACGCGGATCTATCTGTCGGCTCAGCGTTGGGATAGTTGTCATCCAGCGAATGGACGGGACACGCCTATGATATGTCGACATGTGGCTCGGCCCAACAATGGCCCATTTATTTCAAAAGGCCAACCCATCTGACCTGGTCAAAAGGTAACAGCCGGCCCACTTAAAGCCCGTTAATGGCATGTTCGCATACAGCCCATTTACAGCCCACTAACTCACGACCCATTATGGCCTATCCGAATTAGGCCCAGTAGTGTAATCTAGGCCATCCAATATGATTCTAGCCCATTGTAACTTCCGACCCATGTATGGCCCATGATGTCTTTCGACCCATATGAGGCCCTTTGTAACTCTTGGCCCATAACAGCCTGTGGTGAAATTGGCTGTCGGATTCAAGGCTCCACAGACACAAGAGGGTTCAAACTCTGGGGCATGTGCAAAGAACTCAACCTCTCCGTCCTACCAACTCGTCGCCTGAAAGCCTAGCCCCATTCGCGTGAGCAAGGAAGAAGATTAACACGACAGTTTACCCAAGTTCAGGCCACCTTGCGGTGTAAGACCCTACTCCTGCTTCGTGGTGGATTGGCCTCACGAGGGGCTGAGGATGAACTGGTACAAAGGATGAGCAACCTCGCAAGGTTCAGGAGTGAGGAATGGGTCAACCTCTTCTATGGTGGTGGCAAACATATATTTATAGTGGCCTTGGTTCTCTTCCCCAAAAACTTAGGCGGGAAGGGATTCCACAGTGGCCAATTTGAAAGGGGACAAGTAGTAGATCTTATCCTGACGAAAGGTGGTCGTCGGCTGCAAATCTTCTGGTCGTGACGCAGTGGTGGGCTCAGTGATGACATCTGTCCTGCCGTGCTGGTGGTCTCGGTCTTGTTGCACCGAAATGGAAACCTTTGCCAGATTCCTCGGGAACCCATGCTTGTCATTGCCTCCTTAGCACCAAAGAGGAAAATGCCTTCTCTGCGCCCGCTGTCGCATGCCTACCTTGGTCATCATGGCTTGTGTCAGGGCAGCCTTGTGAGGCTAGGTGCCTACATAGAAATCTCCACTTCTCGAGAGGCCACCTTGGGAGGTCGTTCCCTCGGAAGGTCTTGGTGTCGTCCCCCTCGTGAGGGTCTTGTCTTGGTGGTCTTGCAGATAGTTGTCTGGGGAGGCCGTTGAAGGAGCCATGCCATGGACAACAGGCAGCCAAGTCTGGGTACCCTGGATCCCAGAAAGCCGAAAGTAGCCCCCGGGCCCAAGGCACGCTCGGGCTCGAGTCGCCTGTGGGCCAGGCTGACGTGTGGCGCTTGATGGGACATGGGCATCTCCGCTTCCCCATGCAGCCTCGACAACTGCCCGACTTGACAACTACCTGGCGCATGCAGCGGGGCCATCATTGCTTGGAACGTGTTGGGACACCAGTTAGCCTGCCTCCACCTATAAATGGGGAAGGGGGAAGAGCCCCTAGCCCATCTTCATCTTCTCATTGCTCGCCCTTCTTCGTCTCTGTCGTCCCGCCAACTTGCCCAAGCATCTATGGCGCTGGTGAGGAGGTTTTCTGCCGAGGAGAAGGGGAAAGGCCCCACGGGTGGAACTGGAGTTGCTCCCGCCGATGAAAAGACATGGTCCCCCCGCAAGGTCATCGCAGCGCCCACAACTGTCCAAACCTGGTGCAAGCATGCCCCACCGGGTTTCCCCTTTAGCGCGAATGTTCGCGTGCAGGGCCCCGCTCGCGGGAGCAGCCACGGAAGTCGCGGAGGACAAAGCCGGGAAGGAGAACAAGCGATGCCTGCGCGACCAGCTTGCCCGGAGGCCCATGCTGACGGCATGACCCACGAGTTCATGGTATGTGCAGTGATGCCGCCGTGCACATGGATCCGGCTCCCGCGGTCCCGGGCAGGGGAGATACCATCGAGGGGGCCTGTCGAGTTGTGGCTGCATTATGAAGGCTGCAGCAGCCAAGCTTCGCAGGCGGAGGTTGAGGTTGTCATCCCCGGTGATGTCTTTATGACCCGGGGATGGGGGGCAATCGCCCATTTGAACTCTGGGGCGTGCGTGAAGAAATCAACCTCTCTAGCCTACCAACTCGTCGCCCCACAGCCTAGCCTGATTCGCGTGAGCAAGGAAGAAGATGAACATGATAGTTTACCTAGGCTCGGGCCACCTTGCGGTGTAAGACCCTACTCCTGCTTTGTGGTGGATTGGCCTCACGAGGGGCTAAGGATGAACTGGTACAAATGATCAACAACCTCGCGAGGCTCAGGGGTGAGGAATGGGTCGACCTCTTATACGGTGGTGGCTAACCTATATTTATAGTGGCCTTGGTCCTCTTCCCCCAAAACTTAGGCGGGAAGGGATTCCAAAGTGGCCAATTTGAAAGGGGACAAGTAGTATATCTTATCCTGACGAAATGTGGTCTTCATCTGCAAAGCTTTTGGTCTTGACGTAGCGGTGGGCTCAGTGATGACATCTGTCCTGCTGTGCTGTGGTCTCGGTCTTGCTGCACAGGAATGGAAACCTTTGCCAGATTCCTCGGGAACCCACGCCTGTCCTTGCCTCCTTAGCACCAAAGAGGAAACTGCCTCCTCTGTGCCCGCTGGCGCCTACCTATGTTGGTCGTCATGTCTTGCGTCATGGCTGGCCAGCACCTGGCTCCAGCTTCCACACTCCTTTGCCGGTGAGCTGTCGGCCGTGGGTCTTGACGGCCTTTGGTTGCAGGCTGACGGTTGCTGCAGCAAGGCCTCGTGGGTTGCGATCGAGGTCTCCGCCGTGGGCAGCGTGGCCCTGACCCGCAGCTGGCAGACGTTCGCCCGCGCGCGCGGCTTGAGCAGGAGGTGCACCCTTCACTTCAAGTATGACGGCATCGCAACCCTCTTCATGAGGGTGTTTGGGGAAGTCGGTCCCCACACAGGGTGATGCCCCGAAGACAGCAGTGGCGACGATGAGCTCGGCCTTGACGACGGTCGTGACGACGTTGATGGTGAGCTCGCCCTTGGCGACGGTCGCAGTTCGTCCAGCGGCGGCGGCTCCTTCTCCAGCGAGAGCACCAGCAGCGGTGGATATGACCAGCCGCCACACCGCCAGGCTCGCTTCGAGGATGGTGGCAGGTTGTCTCATCTCCACGCTTCGGTGAAGCGTGAGGATGGCTCAGGCTGAGCTGAGTCCGGGAGGCCCTCAGAGCCAGGCCTCATGAGCCGCTGTGGTCGCGGGGGCCACTTTTGTATAACCTTTCCCTTTCTCATGCATTCAAAAAAGTAGAGGGCCCTGCTGGGGCATGTGGTGAACCATGATACATATGTTTCTATGCTATGTTTATTGTTTTGGCGTTATGTTGTGGTGCTTATGTTCCAAATAGGTATGATAGGATAACCTAGCTTGATACGCTCGTGGTAGTTTCCCTTCTCGTGAGGGCGCACGGTTCGTTTATCTAAGGAGGCCCACTTGCTGGTGGCTCAGGGGCCATTGGCCTCAGGAGACATCTTGAAGCTGCGGAATTGTTAGGAAACTTGGTCGGGCGTCTTGTTCTTCCCTGCGCGATCCCTTAGGTATGGGCTAGTCGTAGCTTAGTGCACCGCGTCGCAATACCTGGGGCATGGACTTTAAGAGGGTGTGTAGGTCACGAGCCTACTCGAGGGTGTCTCGCAAGGATAGGAAAAGCCAAGGCCCTGGGGAACATGGCTGTGGCAAAGTATGTTCGTGGCGTGGGGCGGGCCCGACGCATACGCACGTACCTGCCTAGCCCCCGGGCGCGAGACGCATGAGGAAAGGCGGCGGGCAACTGCCACCACTCCTGTGCCAAGACCGACGGTCAAAGAAAAGGCAAGGGGGAAATCCAACTTGGCAATCCAATGCGAGAACTCCAAATTCCATTAAGAGAGATTGCAAACCAACTACAGGAAGCAAGCAAATGAACAGCCACGCCCGGCACCTAGTCTAGTTAAGTGCTGCCAGTAGGACGTGGGAGGGAGCCCCTGAGGCCCGAGGGCGGCTCTCCGGAGACTCCGGGGCGTGTACAGCCCCACTCATTATTACATGAGAGTGTCACAAGCGGAGACCTTCACAGGCACTAGGCCTTGCTTGATGGGTAGAACTTCCGGAGGTGCTGGATGTTCCAGGCGTTCTGGATGGGGATCCCGTCTTGCGTCTCCAGGCGCGCAGCACCAGGCCTGGAGACACGAGCAACCCTAAATGGGCCCTCCCACATGGGTGAGAGCTTATGCAGCCCTTCCCTGGAGAGCACCCGCCGTAGGACGAGATCTCCCACCTCGAGCATCCTGGAGCGGACGTTGCGGCAGTGATACCGCCGCAGCGTCTGCTAGTACCTTGCCGCTCGGAGCGAGGCTTGACAGCGGCGTTCCTCCCCCAACACGAGGTCCATCCCCCGCATGGCGTCCTGGCATGCCTCATCAAATGCCAAGACCCGCGCTGTGATAGCCTGGCTTAATAGGGATGATAGACTACTCATATCAATAAGGATTTCCTTCTTTTCCGGAAGCCCATTTGGACAGAACTCCAAAGTTAAGCGTGCTTAACTTGGAGTAATTTCAGGATGGGTGGCCGACCGAGAAGTTTCTCCTGGGTGCGCGCGAGTGAGGACAAAGTGTGCAGAAAAGACTAGTATTGATCTGTGGGGCCAGTCTAGATCCCTCCAGGAGTAACGACCACCGGCGGGTGTGTCCAGGGCATTACATGTTGGTATCAGAGCCAGGTTCTCGTGGTTACACGGATGTTTGCGGGAAGATGTGCGGCCATGTTGTTCATGACGTTTGTGACCCGTCGTGGCACACAGCATAGCACATGTACCGGACTGGATGCACAGACGTATGTGTCAAGAGGGAACATTCTTGTGGCCCGATGAGGACGTTGGTTCCTCTGAGTGGGGGTGTATGTGATAGCCTGGCTTAATAGGGATGATATACTACTCATATAAATAAGGAATTCCTTCTTTTCCGAAGGCCCATTCGGACAGAACTCTAAAGTTAAGTGTGCTCAGCTTGTAGTAATTTCAGGATGGGTGACCGACCGGGAAGTTGCTCATGGGTGCGCGTGAGGGAGGACAAAGTGCGCAGAAAAGACTAGTATTGATCTGTGGGGCCAGTCTAGATCCCGCCAGGAGTAATGACCACCGGCGGCTGTGTCCGGGGCGTTACACACGCGTAGCGATGCTTGAACTCATGTGGGAGAACCACTTCAGCTCCGTAGACGAGGAAGAATGGAGTTTCGCCGGTCGGCTTGGTCGCGGTGGTGCGAACGGACCATAACACGGACTGGAGCTCGTCGAGCCAGCCCTTGCCGCAGGCCTTGAGCTTCTTCTTGAAGGTTCTTCTTTTGAGGCCCCTCAGGACCTCCACATTGGCACACTCAGCTTGGCTGTTGCTCCTCGGGTGCGCCACTGAGGCATAGCATATTTGCATTCCAAGGTTAGCACAATATGTTTTGAAGAGATTGCTAGTGAACCACGAGCTGTTGTCGGTGATGATGCAATTAGGGACTCCGAAACGTCTCACGAGGCCCTTGATGAACTTGACCACCGAGCCAGCCGGGATTGTGCGGACTGCTTCCACCTCCGCCCATTCGGTAATCTTGTCGATGGCAACGTAGAGGTAGCGGTAGCCCCTGGGTGCTCGAGGGAACAGACCCAAGATGTCCAACCCCTAGACCGTAAACGTTCATGAGAGGGATGGTTTGGAGGCTCTGGGTGGGCTGGTGGATTTGCTTGGCATGGAACTGGCAGGCTTCACATGATCTCACCAGCTTGGCCGCGTCACTGAGTGCCGTGGGCCACTAGAATCTGCTGCGGAACGCCTTGCCCACGAGGGTGCACGATGATGAGTGATGCATGCAGTCTCTGCAGTGTATGTCGGCTAACAGCTCACATCCCTGTTCCCTGGAGATGCATCACAAGGAAACATCGTTTGGTCATTTTCGGTAAAGCTCACCATCCTGAATGCAGTAGGCCGTGGCCTGCTGAGCTACCCGCTCAGCGTCTTCTTCCTTCTCTGGCAGGGTCCCCTGAAGCAGGTACGCCTTGAATTCTTTGGTCTAGCGCCCCTCCCTAGGCTTGAGCGCAAGGAGCAGGCGTGCTCCTAAGGTCGGGCCGCAGGCGGGGGCTCCCGAGGTTGGTGCTGGCGGGAGGTCCTCCTAAGGCAGTGCTGGCTCCGCAACCGGAGGGGCGATTGAAGGATTGAAGAGCCACTCCTCGAAGACACCGGGCTCCTAAGGCTAGCGGTTGGACGCCCTCTTGGCGATGTCACCAGCTTCCTTGTTCGTGCCGTGGGGCACGTGCTGCAACTCTAGGCCCAGGAATTGCTTCTCCATGTTGCGTACCTCTGCCAGGTATGCCTCCATGTGTTCATCCTTCGGCTCGTACACTTTGTTGGATAATTTGACGAGGAGCTGGGAGTCCCCCTTGATGGTGAGGCGCTTCATGCCCAAAGCGGATGCGGCCTTGAGGCCGGCGATCAAGCCGTCATACTCTACGATGTTGTTGGAGACCTTTTCGCCGTGTCGGAAGCAGAGTTGCACGGCGTAGTAGAGCTTGTCTTGAGTAGGCGAAACAAGAATGGCTCCGGCCCCCGTGCCCTGCCGTGCGAAGGCGCCGTCAAAGTACATGACCCAGTCGCCTGATGCTTCGCTCCCTTGTGAGAGTGTCCGGTCCTCGCCCGCCTCTGGTCCTGGGGCATCAGTCCATTCCGCCATGAAGTCGGTGAGTGCGGCTCCCTTGATGACCCTGGTGGTGCTGAACTCCGGCTGAAATGCCTGCAGTTTGATGTTACATTTGGCGACTCTACCTGCATCATTGGGGCTCTGGAGTACCCTCTCTAGTGGGTAGGCCAAAACGACCTTGATGGGGTGTCCTTGGAAGTAGTGGCCCAGCTTGCGTGAGGCGACTAGAAGCGCGAGCAAGAGCTTCTGTGGCATGGGGTAGCATGCTCGTGCATCCCGCACTATCGTGCTGACGAAGTACACCGGGTGCTCGATAAGGGCAGGATTGTCGGTGTAGTCTGAGACCTCTTGTGGCTGAGGCGCCTCCTGAGGCTGGTGGACCTCAGGAGCTCGGTCGCCTGCCGGCGCAGCCATGGCCTCAGGAGTGCCGCCTTGAGGCTGCGTCGCTTTGACCGAGCGCGCAGAGTCATGTGGAAGGCCCTTGGACTGGTGCTCCTTCCTGATGGCCAACAGCGCCGTGCTGGCTGAGTGAGGTGTGGCAGCCTGGTAGAGCACTAGGGGCTCGAGTGGACGTAGCGCCACCATCACCGACGGGCTGGTGAGGTATCTCTTAAGGTCTTGGAATGCGGCATCGGCCTCCAGAGTCCACTCGAACAGCCCCTTCTTCTTCATCAACTTAAAGAATGGGAGGGTGCACTCCCCCAGCTTGGAGATGAAGCACCCTAGTGCGGTCACACAGCCCGCCAGATTCTGCATTTCCTTAAGGGTCCGTGGTGGGCTCATCCTTTCTATCGCCTTGACCTTCTCCGGGTTTGCCTCAGTCCCCATGTGTGACACCAGAAAGCACAAAAACTTGCCAGAGGGGGCGCCAAAGATGCATTTATCTGGGTTGAGCCACAAGTCCACCTTGCGCAGGCTGGCGAATGTTTCTTGCAGGTCCTCAATGAGGGTCCTTGCCTCCGGAAATTTCACCACTATGTCTTCGACGTAGGCCTCAGCATATCTCCCGAGCTGCTAGCCTAGAGCGATGTGCATGAGCCGTTGGAAGGTCGCTCCGGCGTTACACATCCCAAAGGGCATGCAGGTGTAGCAGTACACCACACACGGGGTCAGGAAGGACGTCTTCTCGACATCCTGCACTGCCATCTTGATTTGGTGATACCCTGAGAATGTGTCCAGGAAGCACAGCAGGTCGCACTCAGCAGTGGAGTCGATGCTCTGGTCGATGCGCGGCAGTGGAAAGGGGTCTTGAGGGCATGCCTTGTTGAGGTTGGTGAAGTCGACGCACATGCGTTCCTTCCCGCATTTCTTATGCACTACGACTGGGTTCGCGAGCCATTCTAGGTATCGCACCTCTGGAATGACACCAGCGTCTTGCAGCTTGCGGGTTTCTTGGACAATGAATGACTGCTTTTCTATGGACTACCACCGTGCCTTCTGCTTCACCGGGCGTACATTGGGTCGCACATTCAGGTGATGCTCGATCACCCCCTTGGGACTCCAGCCAGGTCCTTGGGCTCCCATGCGAACACCTCCTTGTTCGCATGCAAGAAATCGACCAGCGCTTTTTCTTGGTCTAGGCGAGGTTGGCGCCTATTGTGAAGGTGGCCCCTGATGCCCCATCTTGGTCGATCGGCACCTACTTCGTCTCGGCCCGGTCCTGAGAGAACAACTACTTCTTCTTTGCTGGCGCAGCCCCCGGGGCCTCAAGGACCTCTACCGCTTCCGGCCGCACGGTAGCCACGGCCCTGAAAGCAAGCTTGGGAGCCGCCAGTGCCTCCTTGGTGTCCCCAGTCATGGTGAGGACACCGCTGCTTCCTGGCATCTTCATGAGGTTGTAGGCAGGGTGAGTTGCTGCCATGAACTTGGCTAAGGCCGGGTACCCAAGGATGGCGTTGTACGGGAGGCTGATAGGGGTGATGTCGAAGTCGATGAGCTCGGTGCAGTAATTGTTGCGGGTACCGAAGGTGACAGGGAAGCGGATCTGCCCCAGTGGGATGGTGGAGCCGTCGACGACCCCGGAGAACGGCTTGGTGGGGCAGAGCTGGCCGTGTGATACGTGGAGCAAGCCAAAAGCTTCCATGGAGAGCACATTGAGTCCGGCCCCACTGTCAATGAGAGTCTTGGTTACCGCCACGTTACAGATGGTGGGGGTGCAAAGCATCGGGGGCACACCTACGCCCGCGGTGGTCATAGGATAGTCTCTTGAGTCGAAGGTGAGGTCGGCCTCGGGTGCCACCCATCCTGGAGGAGTTCCCTGTCGCACGCAGGCAGCACCTGCTTGACGAAAGAACTGCTTGATATGGCGGTCCGATGGCGGAGCCTGAGAGCCACCGAGGAGGGCTATGACGGCGTGGGGCGCTGGTGCCACGAAGCGCGCGATGAAGAGGCCACACAGCTCTTCCCAGGAGGCCACAAAAGATTCCGGCAGACTAAGAAGCCAGGCGTGCGGTACGCTAGTGAGGGCCATGGGGAACCAGTTGGCCATGACCTTGTCGTTTCCGCCTTCCACCCAGACGGCTTCCTCATACGCTTGGAGGAATCCTACCGGGTCCGCCGCGCTGTCATATCGGGGCGGCAGGTCCGGCCTGAACCGGGTCCGCCGCGCTGTCATATCCAGTCGGAGGAGCGGCGCCTGCCATGGAACCAGGGCGAAGAGACAAAGCGGGCAGAGGGACGGGGCGGACGGGAAGGCGGAGCTTCGACGCACCCCTACCTGGGGCGCCAAATGGCGGATCCTGGGCTCCGCAGACCCTTGAGAGGTTCAAACACTGGGGTGCGTACGAAGAACTCCCTCTCCCCAACCTGCTGGCCCAATGATTCCACAGCCTAGCTCGACGAACCCAAGGGAAAAGAGACACAACAGTTTATCCTGGTTCGGGCCACCTTGCGGTGTAATACCCTACTCCAGCTTTGTGGTGGATTGCCTCGAGGGGCTGAGGATGACCTAGTACAGTGGTTGGACAACCTCAGAAGGTGAGGTGTTCTTGACCTCGATGAGCTAGTGGGTGTGAGGATGGTCTGAATGATCCGACCCCCCTTTTGGGTTGTGGCTAAGTCCTATTTATAGTGGCCTTGGTCTTCTTCCCAAATGTAGGCGGGAAGGAATCCCACAACGGCCAAATTCATAGGGAGACAACAAGTACAAGATATCCTGACAAAAATAGTCTTCGCCTGCAAAGGCTCTAGTAGTGATGCTGTAGTGGGCTCCATGATGACCTCTGTCCTGTCGTCCTGGCGGTCTTGGTCTCGTCGCACCTGTTGGCATTCTGGGACTGGGGGTTCCCAGACTTGCTTGCCTGCGACCCACGAGCGTGGCTCCACCAACGGCCTGGTACGTCCCATCTTCAGTAGCAGCAACTCAAGACCCTCGCAAGGGGCCAAGCCTCGTGAGGCGGACAACACGAAGACCTCCCTGGGGGCAGCCTCACTAGGCTGGCTCCTGTGGGGCGGAGATATCTATGAAAGGGGCACCTCGCGAGGTTCACGTGACGTGAGCCATGACGACCAAGGCCAGGCGGGTGCTAGCGGGCGTAGTGTAACAGTTTCCTCTTTGGTGCTAAGGAGGCAAGCATAGCCACGGGGTCTTGAGGCATCAGGCAAACGTTTCCATATCGGTGCAACAAGACCAAGACCAGTAGGACAACAAGACGGAGGTCATCGCGATGCCCACATCAACATCACCACCAGAGCCTTTGGCAGGCGAAGACCACCTTTTGTCATGATAGCTTGTACTAGTTGCCCCCCTTCAAACTTGGCCGTTGTGGGATCCCTTCCCTCCTAACATTTGGGAAGAGGACCAAGGCCACTATAAATAGGACCTAGCCACCACCATAGGGAAAGGAGAGAGGGACGGATCGGATCCATTCCACCCGAACAAGCTCGCCAGTTCATCTAGCTCAAGAACACCTCACCTCCCGAGGCTGTTCATCCATTGTACTAGTTCATCCTCAGCCCCTTGAGGCAATCCACCCACAAACTGGAAGTAGGGTATTACACCGCAAGGTGGCCCAAACAAGTATGAACCCTCGTGTCTCTTGTTCTTTGGGTCCGTCGAGCTAGGCCGCAGAATCGTTGAGCGAGCGAGCGAGGAAGAGAGTGTTCTTCATGCGCACCCCAGTATTCGAACCTCACAAGGGTTTGCTGGAACCCGTAATCCAACATTTGGCGCGCCACTTAGGGGGTGCGCTGAAGACCTTCTTCCGCCGATCGACGTACCACTACTCCACCACATCCATGTCTGACGCTCGCCGGGCCCGCGCTAAGCGCCGGACCGCACTTGCCGCTCGCGTTACCCTGACGGTGCCCGTCGGCAGACCTCCCCATCGTTCTCCTTCACCCACTGCCAAAGCCGCCACCGGCCCTGTAGGAAACGAGCAGCAAGCTTCGTCACTACACCCATCTATGCAGCGGGATGGACGCACCGCCACCCCATCGTTGACTCCGGCCGGCTCGTCATCCCATGCTCGTCACAGGCCCGTGGACGCACAGGCCGCACTGCTCATGGCGCGCGAGCTCCTGCATTACTGCACCGTCGACGACCTCTACGAGGACTGGCTGGACCGCATCGTCGAGCTCGTCAGCGCCGCTGGGGGCTCTCTTGCACCATCCCTTTCGCTGCCTCGTCCGCCCCCTGCTGCGGGTGACGTAGCCCATGGAGCACCTCCGCCACCTCCACATCAAGACGTCACCCTCGCACCAAGACGCGTTGCCCCGCAGCGCGACCAACCGTGCAGGGCGCCCGCGCGTGAAGAAGGAAGCTGCCGGGAAATCCCGCGGCCGCAAGAAGATGCTCCTGCAATTCCAGCACCACCATGTCAAGACCGTGCGCCGCCTGCAGCGGCGGCGTGTGGGTACCAGGACAAGGCTCCACCTCCAAGACGGGCTCCAGTGTCCACGGCGGGTTGCGCGCCTTCACCCCCGAGCTGCGCAGCGTGGTCTGGCCGGGCAAGTTCAAGCCCGACCTGCCTCCGCGCTACGATGGCACCCCCAACCTTGCTAAGTTCTTGCAGCTCTACGAGCTGAGCATCGAGGCGGCCAATGGCGATGAGAAAGTTATCACGAACTGGTTCCCCATGGCTCTCAAAGACGGCGCGCGCTTGTGGCTCTTGAACTTGCCCGCGGGATTGATCTCCTCCTGGGGAGAGATGTGCGGGCGCTTCATCGCCAACTTCCAAGGCACTCGCGACCACCCGCCTTCCGCTGGTGACCTGCGGCACATCAAGCAGTAGCCAGGGGAGAACCTGCAGAAGTACATCAAGAGTTTCAACATCGTTTGCCTCAAGATCCCCAAGGTGACGGACGAGGCCATCATCTCAGCATTTTCCGACGACGTCCGTGATGTCAAGATGAAGGAGGAGCTCGCCATACACGAGGACCTGTGCACAGCTCTGGAGATGTTCAACATGGTGACCAGGTGCGCGAGAGCTGAGGAGGGACGCCTTTCCCTCCTCGAGCTCCGAGCTGCCGACCCAGAAGACAAGAAGGCCAAGACCAAGGACGTGAAGCACAACGGGGCTACCGTGCTCGCGGCGGAGCCGGAGATGAAGCGAGGTTGCGACCACCCCGAGTCATCCAAGGCCAACCGACCGTTCTGTGCTTTCGACAACATGCACAGCCACAACACCAACGACTGTCAGGAGCTCAGGGTATCCGCGACGGGCACTTCGGTCGATGCCCCGAGCGCAAGGACCGAGGCTACGGCTGTGGAGGATGCCGAAGTGGAGGACGCTGGGACGACCGCGGGCCCTGCCAGGAGTGGAGCGACCGGCCTCATGAGGATCGCTAGCAGGACCAGCCTCGCAAGGGCGCCTGGAGGGACCAACCTCGCGAGGACCGCCCTTAGGGCAACGCTGGCCTCCCTCCACTACCGCCACCACTAAGGAGGAGCGACGACCACCACTAGGACGAGGGGGATGGGGGCTTCCAGGAGCCTCATGTTGTCACTTGCATCTTGGGTGGCGCTCAGGCCCCAACCTCTTCGCGCATCTTCAAGCAGTTTGCTAGCGAGGTGAACGCACCCTTCCCCAGGCTCGAGGCCACGCGCCCCCTCAGGTGGTCCGATTACACCATTACCTTCAGCTCATCCGACCAGCTGAAGTGCACGGAAATTGTCGGCGCCCTCCCGATGCTCAGCTCGCCCATCATCAGCAACGTCCTCGTCACCAAGACCCTCATCGACGGTGGCGCATGGCTCAATGTCCTTTCCGTCGAAACGTTTGACCGCCTCCAAGTGCCGTATGATCAGCTGCAGCCAACTAAGCCCTTCTTAGGAGTGGCCGACGGCTCCACCACCTCGATAGGGCAGGTCCACCTCCCTGTCACCTTCGGCATGCGTGAGAACTACCGCACCGAGCTCATTGACTTTGATGCCGCCCACATCCGCCTGTCGTTCAATGCCATCCTTGGGTATGCAGCCCTGGCCAAGTTTATGGCAGTGACTCATCACTGCTATAATGTCCTCAAGATGCCAGGAAGCTGCGGCGTCATCACGGTTGCCTGCAAGGAAAATGACGCGGTGTGCTCTCTTGAGTGCGCCTACCAGGATGTGGCCGCCGAAGACCGAGATAACGAAGGCGCCGTCTACCCTCTTGAAGCAGTTGCACAGCCAGGAGCTTCAGGAAAGCGGTGTCTCCAACGGCACCACCTCAGGACCTGCGCCCACGGACAGGGCGCCTCCCTCCCTCACATAGGAAGGTGTGGCCGGCGCCCTCCTCAGGTTGGGCTCGGGGGCTCTTTTCTGGAGGGCCTCTGACCTAGCCAATGTCACGAGGGAGGCCCTCGGGCACCACGTGGAGGCATGCTTCACCGCATGCTTCCCTCACAAGGGCACTATGCATGGAGTGCCAGGCACTCAGGAGTTCATCACCTAGGTGATCGAGGAGCTTCAAGACGCGAGAATCAAGTGCGGTGGCCACTGCCCACCACCTAGCGTAGCTCCTCGTCCCGGCGAGGACGACGAGCTGCGCGTCTACGTCGACATCCCATGACTCAACAAGGCGGCATCTCAGGAGCGTTTCTCGCCTTCGCGCGTTGGTCGGTGCGGGAGTCCACCTCACAGCTATGTTCGCATGCCATTCGGCCTGGCGAACGCGGCTATCACCTCCCAGCTCCACCTGAGGAGCATTCTGGCGGCTCAGGAGGCCAGGCACATGCAGTCTTGGCAGAGATGGCGATGGTTCTTCATGAGCCTCCTGGGGCCCCAAAGCCTCCCAAGGCTTTGGACCAGGCGGCTCGTGAGGAGCAACTCCTTCAACATGCGTCTTCAGCTGCTTCAACATCCCCTCAGCAACGGTGCTAGGTGACGCTTTCTGGTTCATTCAGTTGGGGGCACCCCTCGGGCACCATAATCCCAAAGTCGCATGGGCCTGTCCCTGCGACGTGTATCCCTTTTGCATCTCTAGCCTACTCTGTTGGGGGCGCTCCTTGGGCTGCATCATCCCCAGGCCGCATGATTCCGTCCCTACGGCATGTATCGTCCTTGCATTTACCTGAACTAGCTTGCTGCTATGTCTCGAGCTAGCGTTGGTTTTCCCCGAAGAGGAGGGGGTGATGCAGCACAGTAGCGTAAGTATTTCCCTCAGTTTTTGAGAACCAAGGTATCAATCCAGTAGGAGGTCATGCGCAAGTCCCTCGTACCTGCACAAAATGGTAGCAACTCGCAACCAACGCTTAGGGGTTGTCAATCCCTTCACGGTCACTTACGAGAGTGAGATCTGATAGAGAAAATATTTTTGGTATTTTTGGTATAAATATGCAAAGTGAAAAGTAAAAGCAAAACAAGTAAAATAAAGTAATGGAGATTGATATGATGAGAATAGACCTGGGGGCCATAGGTTTCACTAGTGGCTTCTCGCAAGAGCATAGATATTCTACGGTGGGTGAACAAATTACTGTTGAGCAATTGATAGAATTTAGCATAGTTATGAGGTTATCTAGGTATGATCATATATATAGGCATCACGTCCGTCTCCTGCCTGCATCTACTACTATTACTCCACTCATCGACCGCTATCCAGCATACATCTAGAGTATTAAGTTAAAAACAGAGTAACGCCTTAAGGCAAAGATGACATGATGTAGAGGAATAAATTCATGCAATATGATAAATACCCCATCTTGTTATCCTCGATGGCAACAATACAATACGTGCCTTGCAACTCTTTCTGTCACCGAGTAAGGACACCGCAAGATTGAACCCAAAGCTAAGCACTTCTCCCATTGCAAAAGAACTCCAATCTAGTTGGGCAAACCAAATGGATAATTCGAAGAGACTTGCAAAGATAAACTCAATCATACATAAAAGAATTCAGAGAAGATTCAAATATTATTCATAGATAAGTTGGATCATAAACCACAATTCATCAGTCTCAACAAACACACCGCAAAAAGAAGATTACATCGAATAGATGTCCACGAGAGAGGGGGAGAACATTGTATTGAGATCCAAAAGGATAGAAGAAGCCATCTAGCTACTATCTATGGACCCGAAGGTCTGAAGTAAACTACCCACACTTCATCGGAAGGGCTATGGTGTTGATGTAGAAGCCCTCCGTGATGGATGCCCTCTCCGGCGGAGCTCCAGAACAGGCCCCAAGATGGGATCTCGTGGATACAGGAAGTTGCGGCGGTGGAATTAGGTTTTTTTGCTCTCTCCCTCTGGTCTAATGGGGGTACGTAGGTATATATAGGAGGAACGAGCACGTCGGTGGAGCTCCAAGGGGCCCATGAGGCAGGGGGCGCGCCTAGGGGGGGCGCCCTCCACCCTCGTGACCTCCCCGGAAACTTCTTGGGAGTAGGGTCCAAGTCTCCTGGATCACGTTCGGGTGAGAAGATCACGTTCCCAAAGGTTTCATTCCGTCTTGGACTCCGTTTGATATTCTGTTTCCTCGAAATACTGAAATAGGCAAAAAAAAAACAGCAATTCTGGGCTGGGCCTCCGGTTAATAGGTTAGTCCCAAAAATAATATAAAAGTGGAAAATAAAGCCCAATATAGTCCAAAACAGTAGATAAAGTAGCATGGAGCAATCAAAAATTATAGATACGTTGGAGACGTATCAGGCATCCCCAAGCTTAATTCCTGCTCGTCCTCGAGTAGGTAAATGATAAAAAGAGAATTTTTGATGCGGAGTGATACTTTGGCATAATTTCAATGTAAATCTTCTTAATCATGGTATGAATATTCAGATCCAAAAGGTTCAAGAAAAAGTTCATATTGACATAAAAATGATAATACTTCAAGCATACTAATCAAACAATTATGTCATCTCAAAATAACATGGCCAAAGGAAGTTCATCCCTACAAAATCATATAGTTAGGCTATGCTTCATTTTCGTCACACAAAGATGTTCCCAACTTCTATACCCCCGATGACAAGCCAAGCAATTGTTTCATACTCAAATAATCTCAAACTTTTTCAACCTTCACGCAATACATGAGCGCGAGCCATGGACATAGCACTATGGGTGGTATAGAATATGATGATGGGGATTGTGTGGAGAAGACAAAAAAGGAGAAAGTCTCACATCAACGAGGCTAATCAATGAGCTATGGAGATGCCCATCAATTGATGTTAATGCAAGGAGTAGGGATTGCCATGCAACGGATGCACTAGAGCTAAGAATGCTCAACAAAAGAAAACTAGTGGGTGTGCATCCAACTTGCTTGCTCATGAAGACCTAGGGCATTTTGAGGAAGCCCATCGTTGGAATATACAAGCCAAGTTCTATAATGAAAAATTCCCACTAGTATGAACAAGACAACTTATGAGACTCACTATATGAAAATCATGGTGCTACTTTGAAGCACAATATATGAGACTCACTACATGAAGAACAAGGTGCTACTTTGAAGCACAAGTGTGGAAAAAGAGATAGTAGCATTGCCCTTTTTATTTTCTCCTTCTTTTTTTGGGCCTTTCTTTTTTTTCTTTTTGGCCTTTCTCTCTTTTTTTGATTGGGCAATGCTCTAATAATGATGATCATCACACTTCTATTGATTACAACATAATGATTACAACTCGATACTAGAACAAGATATGACTCTATATGAATGCCTCCGGCGGTGTACCGGGATGGTGCAATGAATCAAGAGTGACATGTATGAAAAATAATGCATGGTGGCCGCCACGGCGGACGGCAAAGGCATGAACGGCGGACGGCAAAGGCCTTTGCCGTCAGCCGCGGACGGCAAAAGGCTCCGGCAAAGTAGGCTTCGGTAAACAGCTACTTTGCCGTCCGCTACTGATGGCAAAGTCTTTGCCGTCCGCCGCAGATGGCAAAGAGAGCGCGGCAGACGGCAAAGAAGGCGGACGGCAATAATTGCGCTGTCAGTCCGTTAAGTGGCTAATGGCAGGCCTTTTCCGTCCGCCGCTGACGGCAAACTTTTCTAGTGTCTTTGCCATCCGCCGTATGATGTCATCTACACGTCACTACATGGCAGGTTCTTTGCCGTCTGCCACTGATGGCAAAGTCTTTGCCGTCTGCCACTGTAGGCAAACTGACCAAACGGGTCAGCTCCCAGGAAGCACAGCTGGATGCCACGTGCCTTCTTTGCCGTCCGCGGCAGACGGCAAAGAGCCCGTTGCCGTCGGTGGCAGACGGCAAAGAGCCTGCATATTGGCTCTTTTATCTGTTTTTTTATTAAATCCAACAATTTTCATCACAAATATAGATGACATATATAGATATATTTCAAAAGGCCATTACAGAGCAAACATATAAGATATCCAACACATAACTTCATCATCCAACCATATATATTACATGCATAGTTCCATCATACATAACAAGTTCAACATAGAGGCATCCAACCATATATATTACAATAGTTTCATCCAACGATACATGCATAGTTCAACGATACAAAAGAAACAGAGAAAGGGATAAGGAGCACTCCATCTATGCAAGCTTTCGTCAAGTGAATGAACTCTGCAAAATGAAAAATAAGAAAGTTAGAACAAGAAGAGTAGAACAAGAAGAAGAGTAGAACAAGAAGAAGACTAGAACAAGAAGAGTAGAACAAGAAGAAGACTAGAACAAGAAGAGTATGTCATTTATGAGCTAACTTACGTGAAATGGATCATATATGAGCTAACTAAGTTGAAATGGGTCGTTTATGAGCTAGCTAAGGTGAAATGGATCATTTGTGACCTAACTTAGTTGAAATGGGTCGTTTATGAGCTAACTAAGGTCAAATGGATCGTTTTTCAGGTAACTAAGGTGAAATGGATCTTTTTTAGCTAACTTAGATGAAATGGATCATTTATGAGCTAACTTAGTTGAAATGGATCGTTTTTGAGCTAACTTCGGTGAAATGGATCATTTATGAGCTAATCTAGTTGAAATGGATCTTTTTGAGCTAACTTAGGTGAAATGGATCATTTATAAGCTAATTTAGGTGAAATGGATCGTTTTTTAGGTAACCTAGGTGAAATGGATCGTTTATGAGCTAAATAGTTGAAATGGATCGTTTATGAGATAACCTAGGTAAGATTGGTCATTTTGGAGTTAACCTAGGTGAAATGGGTCATTTTAAAGCTAACGTAGGTAAAATGGATCATTTAGGAGCTAATCTAGGTAAAATGGGTCATTTTTGAGCTAACTTGGATGAACTGGATCATTTATAAGCTAACCTAGGTAAAATGGGTCATTTTAGAGCTAACTTAGGTAAAATGGATCGTCTATAAGCTAACTAAGTTAATTATGCAATTTTTGACATAAGTAAGCTAAGTACAGATTGTTTTAGAGCTAACTTAGGTAAAATGGATGGTTTTGGAGGTCAGTAAGCTTATTAAGTCATTTTGTAGGTGAAGAAGCTAAGTCTAGGTCATTATGGTAAGCATTGGAGGAAATAAAGCTAAGTCTAGGTCTTTATGCATGTGTTAAGCAAAACACTAGATAAACTTACCAAGATGTAGGAGGTGTAGGATTAGGGTGGCTCGTGTCGGTAGCTGGAGAAGGATCTTGCGATGCTTGTCTGGAGTTACGCTGCA
Source organism: Triticum urartu (assembly GCF_003073215.2). Lineage (NCBI taxonomy): Eukaryota > Viridiplantae > Streptophyta > Magnoliopsida > Poales > Poaceae > Triticum > Triticum urartu. Next base: position 240,960,574 of record NC_053023.1, on the reverse strand, counting down.
CCAAAGATCATTTCCAATGTCTTGTTAGCATGATGACACTCAAATTTTAAGACTAGCAAGTAATGTCCATTCAATAAAACTCACCGTGGTCCCAGGAGCAATCACTGGCATCGGCGGAGCGGTCTGACCTGTCTTCTCGCACACAGACTGCACATTTGGTTTTGACGACTCAGTCATACTAGTTAGTAATGAGACAAACACTACATAAATGTTTTGGCTAATCTGCAGAAGAAACTTACCACAAGGAGCTCGTACATGGCCCTTGCCTGCATGTCATTCCGTGCCCTCTCCTCCTCCATCATCTTTGTCGTCCTCTCCTCCAACTCCCGCTGCCTCTCCGCCGCCTCCGCCAGAAGTTTCTCCGTTCTATCTCTCTCACTCTGTATAGCAGCCTGCAACACCACTCACATGACCATTTGTAATCATTGATGGAAGCGCACACAATGTAATGGAGAAAGATAACTGAGTACGTATCACTAACCTTGATGGCGAGTTGCACTGGCCGTTCACGAGGCCTTATCTCAGGAGCGGAGCTCGACTGGCGCGCCTTGATCTCCGGGAGAGTGCTAGGACAACGGATAAGTCCATCTCCAATGGCTATGGAGCCATGGGACCTCCGGCCACCAGATATCATCAACAGCTCTGGATCAATGGGACCCTGGCTCGGGTTAAAGTCCTCCCCTTTCCTCGCCTTCCCCTCATCTCTATATCTCACGAGCTTGTTGTGGGAGGAGATGTTGGTGAAGTTGTTTGCATCATCGAGGTCAGACTGAGAGAAAGCCTTGACTTTCTTGAAAGAGGCAGTGTGGGCCATGGCATACAGGTCGTACACCTCTGACACCTTATCCGCCTTATTGTAGCGTGCCTGAAAGAGAGAAACAATGAAAATTAGTAATTAAAGGGCTCAAGCTAGCATGATGAATGAATTGCATGAATCATGAAGCAAACCACATACCCAGTTGCGCCCGAACTGATATAAGTTGGAGCTGCCTTGATGGTGTGGCACACCTTCCATTTGGGCACATTTGTCCTTGGCCTCGTTGTGGAGGGCTAGCCATCATTGTGAGCACCACTCATCGACCAACACCTCCCAACAATCCATCCGATCCGCACACCATCTCGGAGGCGCCTAAGTTAGCAAATAGAAACTTGAGCGCTACGGCTAAGAATTACTAAATGAAGGAACTTAAGTAGAGAAAGCCTTAAGAATTACCTTCATGTACTGCTCCTTACTCAGGAACTTATCGCGGCACGCCGGCTTGGTCTTCTTGATACCACGCAAGGCGTAGTAGTCTCGAACAGCCTGCACCCGAGCCTCGTGCCGTAAGTTCTGGAGTAGGCGCTTGCAGATGTTCTCGATAACATGTGCCGCGTCCTCCTCGTATCCCTCCTCACACCTGTAGAATGTCTGCAATCAAATCAGACAATATTGATTATTACAATTAATAACTAGCTAGTTGAAGATTTTTAAATGTGTAAAGGAGAAATTACCCAGAACTTTCTAATCACCATGTCTGCCCTCGTGTTGCACACGACACCGTCGATAATCTCATCCGGCGGGGCCGGGGCAGCCACGTAGTGCTCCCAGCTCAATCCAAGCTCTGGAAGCCGACCCTCACCAGGCAACGTGACAAACCCCGGGAAGTTTTGCCGGCAAAGAACTCCAAGGACGGAGTTGGGCCGGCGGACACTATGATGGTGGTCCCAACCCCTGCAGCATGACAAGGCCAACGCATTAGTTATTTGAAAAAACGTGAATGCACAAGGTACAAAAATATTAAATGCACTTACGTACCTCTCCCCATCAGGGAAAATCAACCACCTCTGCTCGCGGGTCACCGGCACGGACGGGAGCCGTGTAGCACCACGCTGGTAGACGGTGCCCCCCTCCTCCTCAAGATCAGTCGGCTCCCCGCCATCATCAGCATGGCCACTCGGCTCCTCGGGCTGATCCGGCCAGGTACCCCATCCGGACGTGTGCTCCTCCGGGGTCACGTGGGCCGAACTCTCGTGGGCCAAAGGCCAGTCGACCCGAGGCTCGTGGGCCCAAGACCCGTGGACCGGAGGCTCGTGGACCGGAGTCCGTGTAGCCTCCTCCTCGGACGAGTCCACCCTAGCAGTCACGTGCTCGGGTGAAACGGCTGGGGGTGGCGGCGAGGAAGGCGCCGTAGCAGTCACCCTACCTCCTCTCCCATGACCACGTGCCCCACCTCCTCTCTTCCTACCTCGTCCCCTGCTGGGCACCGCGGTCGACGAAGAAGGGCCCGGCGGTGTGGCCATACTGTCCAGCAACGCTCGGCGGAGAGGTGCGTCTGGAATGGAAGACCTCAGACCACGCTCCTGACCAGCGCCCACCATCTTTCAACACCTGCCATGACAAACAGTAAACGAAATTAGTACAACATAAACCATGGTGCTGCCGTCATACCAAACACACTGAACCCATCCGTGCTGATGCTGACTCGAGGATGCCTCGGATCTGCCGCTTTGTCAGCATGTAATTCATCAAACTTTTTCCACGCAACACCATCCGATGTGTGTACCATCATCAGATTCCCATCTACATCTAGTTCGGTTCTTTTGCCTGTTTTGTGCCATGTCATCTGTCTGGCCGTCTCTTCGACCATGAAAAGACGTTGAAGTCTTGGTACGATTGGCATATACCGAAGAACACTAACGGGGATTTTGGTCTGTGTCTTCTCACCCATACCGTTGTCTACCACAATATACCTGGAAGACTTGCAAATGGGACAATAGTTCAAGTCCGCATAGTCAAGCCTAAATAAGGCACATCCTTTCTCACAGGCATGTATCTTCTCATAGGGCATCTTCAGTGCACAGAGGATTTTGTCCAACTGGTACAGGTTTGCAGGCATTACATGGCCTTTGGGTAGAAAGCGTCCAAATACTGTCATAATTGCGTCATAGCATTCTCTGCCCAAGTTGAACTGAGCCTTCAGAGCCATTACTTGTGAGATGGCATCCAACTGACAAAGCTCAGTGTGCTCGTGGAGCGGACGTTTCGAAGACTCCAACATTTCATTGAAGGCCTTTGCAGATTCCTCCATCTCCTCGTTCGAATCCCGAGCATCATCATAGCCTTGCACCATGTTTTCCATCCCGGTACCATGCTCGTCGGTGCAACGACGATCCACCTCAACTCGGTCACGTTGGGCAGACTCACCATGAAATGTCCACACCGTATAATCGGGCGTAAAACCACTCTTCTGCAGGTGTTTGCCCATTTCAGCCTCTGTCTTCTTTTCCCAATTGCCGCACCGGAAACAGGGGCACCAGGTTTTCTTTTGGCCATTTGCAAATGCGGCTTGCACAAACCCCTTAGTTTTTGTGAACCATTCAGCGCTCCATTTGTTCTGACCAGTGTGACCGGTATACATCCAAGCATGGTCACTCATCTTGACTTTCAGAGCTACTGGACACACAACAATTATATATGTAATTCACCATGTATATATTCATCAGTTGATCTACTTTGTCAATTTTATTACGTCCATGCAACCTACACTCTAATAGGTAATGATAGGTCCTAATCCCACCCGTGTATGTGTAGATTGGGTTTATTTTCCCATGCTATGCTCCGGATCCGACGCAAAATTTCGGCAGCACCTCCCCGCTGTTCTCCTGATACACGTCTCTGCAATAAACAGAGAGGATGTGTACCCGGAGAACAACAGGGGAGGCACTGACGAAATATATGCATCGGATCCGGAGCAAAGCATATGGAAAAACGAACCCAATCTACGCATACTCGGGCTGTCCATGGATAGCGTTGGACAATTCGAAAGAATCAAGGTTATAAATATGCAAATGCATGCATATTTATAACTATGACGCTTTCGAACGGGAGACACATATTGGTTACGCATACTGATGATTCAAGACACATATATAGCTAGCTATCAAGTTTCATCGGAATAGATCAAATAATTAATGGGGGGAGGAGGACTTGTCATTTGTGCTCACCCACGAACGAAGGGGCAGAGCTCGTCAAACGCACGACGAGGTCGTCGAACACCAAACCTCGCAGCGATGAAACAACTGCACATTTAAAACTACACGATCAACACATTTATATATGATGTTTTTCATAACAAAATCGAAAAATATATGACCTAACTAATAATTCACAAATATATGACCCCGTCGGCCTTTGGAAGGCCAAAGAACACCTTTTTCGGGAGGTGTCGGTGGTCGGGGTGTCCTGTCGGTGTCGGGGTGCCGTGTCGGGGTCTCGGGGTCGGGGTGTCGGGTCGGGGTCGGGGTGCCGTGTCGGTGTGGGTCGGGTGTGTGTTTCGGGGTCGGGGTGTGGTGTCGGGGTCGAGGGTGTCGGGTCAGGCTCGGGGTCGGTCGGTGTCGGGTCAGGCTCGGGTGTCGGGGTGCAGGCCCGGGCTGAGTCGGAGTCTCTGTGTCGGCCGGTGTCGGATGGTGCGCGACTCTGTCGGCGGGGGTCGTGGCGTGTCGGGTCAGCTGCTCGGGCGTCGGGGTTCAGGGTCGGCGGGTGTCTGGTCGGGGTGCCGGGTCGGTGTCGGGAACAGGTGCGCGTGTCGGTGTCGGGGTAAGGGGGTGGGGGGCGGTGTCGGGGTCGGGTGTGTGGGGTCGGGGTGGGGTCGGGGTGGGGTGTCAGGTCGGGGGTGTGCCGGTCCGGGGGGGGGGTGTGTCGGGGTGTCGGGGTCAGGGTGTCGGGTCAGGCTCGGGGTCGGGGTGTCGGGGTCGGGGTCGGGGTGTCGGGGTCGGGGTCTAGGGGTCGGGGTGTCGTGTCGGGGTGCCGGGTCGGGGTCGGGGTGCCGTGTCGGGTCGGGGTGCCGTGTCGGGTCGGGGTGCCGTGTCGGGTCGGGTTTTTTTCCTCTTTTTTCCTTTTCTTCTTCTTCCTATTCTTCCTTTTCTTCCTTCTTCTTCTTCTTCTTCTTCTTTCCTTTTTCCTCTTCTTCTTCTCCTCCTCTCCTCTTTTTTCTTCTTCTTCTTCTTCCTCTTCTTCTTTTTTCTTCTCCTCCTCCTCTTCTTCTTCTTCCTTTCCTTTTTCCTCTTCTTCTTCTCCTCTTTTTCTCTTCTTCTTCTTCTTTCCTCAAACTAAACTAAACCTAAAACTAAAACTAAATCTAAACTAAACATAAACCTAAAACTAATAAAACAGAAAAAAAGGAAAAAACTAAATCTAAACCTAAAACTAAACTAAAACTAAAACTAAAACTAAATCTAAACTAAAACTAAAAAAGAAAAAAATAGAAAAAAAACAGAAAAAAGGAGGGGGGCTCATCTGGGGCAGGGCCGGTGGAGGAGGGGGGCGGGGCGGTGGAGGAGCTGGCCGGGGCGCCGGGCGGCCTGGGGCGGCGGGGGGCCGGGCCCGGGGCGGGGGGGGCGCGGGGCGGCGGGGCGGGGCGGCGGGGGGCGGGGGGGGGGGGCGGGGGGGGGGGGGGGGGGGCGGGGGGCGGGGGGGGGCGGGGGGGGGGGCGAGGGGCGGGGGGGGGGGGGCGGGGGGGGGGGGGGGGCGGGGGGGGGGGGGGCGGCGCGGGCGGGGGGGCGGCGGCGGGTGGGGTGGGAAGTGGTGGCGGGGAGGAGAGAACAGAGAGGGGCGGGGATACGGGCCGTTAGATACTGCCTCTTTGCCGTCCGCCCCTCTTTGCGTCCGCCTTTTGCCTCTTTGCCGTCTGCTGGCAGACGGCAAAGAGGTGGGCCGTTAAGTTTTTCCCAAACGGGCGAGGGGTGGGGGCCACCTCTCTCTTTGCCGTCTGCCAGCTGACGGCAAAGATTCTTTGCCGTCTGCTGGCGGACGCAAAGATCTGGCGGACGGCAAAGAGCTTCTTTGCCGTCAGCCTGATCTTTGCCGTCTGCTTTTTGGTAGCTGATGGCAAAGAGCTTCTTTGCCGTCAGCTAGCAGACGGCAAAGAGCTGGCAGATGGCAAATTAGCTGATTCCAGTAGTGGCTTTGCCAAAATACGATGTCAACTACAAGATCATGCAATGGCAATATGAAAAAAGTAAAGCATGTCATGATGATGATGATGATGATGTGGTGGAAGTTGCATGGCAATATATCTCGGAATGGCTATGGAAATGCCATGATAGGTAGGTATGGTGGCTGTTTTGAGGAAGATATAGAGAGGTTTATGTGTGAAAGAGCGTATCATATCACGGGGTTTGGATGCACCGGCGAAGTTTGCACCAACTCTCAATGTGAGAAAGGGCAATGCACGGTACCGAAGAGGCTAGCAAATGGCGGAAAGGTAAAAGTGCGTATAATCCATGGACTCAACATTAGTCAAAAGAACTCATATACTTATTGCAAAAATTTAGAAGTCATCAAAAATCAAGTACTACGCGCATGCTCCTAGGGGGATAGATTGGTAGGAAAAGACCATCGCTCGTCCCCGACCGCCACTCATAAGGATGCACAAGCCAGGTACACTTCATGCTTCAAATTTGTTACACAACTTTAACCATACGTGCATGCTACGGGACTTGCTAACTTCAACACAAGTATTTCTCAAATTCACAACTACTCAACTAGCACGACTATGATATTATCACCTCCATATCTCAAAACAATTATCAAGCCATCAAACTTATCTTAGTATTCAACCCACTAAAAAGAAAGTTTCACATATCTTGAATACCAAGTATATTAACATTAAGCAAATTACCATGCTATTAACGACTCTCAAAATAATCTAAGTGAAGCATGAGAGATCAAGTTTCTTTAAAACAAACCACCACCGTGCTCTAAAAGATCTAAGTGAAGCACTAGAGCAAAAATTATCACGCTCAAAAAGATATAAGTGAAGCACATAGAGTAAACTATCAACCTCAAAAGATATAAGTGAAGCACATAGAGTATTCTAACAAATTTCAATTCATACATGGCTCTCTCAAAAGGTGTGTACAGCAAGGATGATTGTGGTAGACTAACAAGCAAAGACACAAATAATACAAGATGCTCCAAGCAAAACACATATCATGTGGTGAATAAAAATATAGCTCCAAGTAAATTACCGATGGAAGTGGACGAAAGAGGGGATGCCTTCCGGGGCATCCCCAAGCTTTGACTTTTTGGTGTCCTTGGATTATCTTGGGGGTGCCATGGGCATCCCCAAGCTTAGGCTCTTTCCACTCCCTGTTCCATAATCCATCAAAAGAATTCACCCAAAACTTGAAAGCTTCACAACACAAAACTCAATAGAAATCTCGTGAGCTCCGTTAGAGAAAGAAAACAAAAGACTACTTTAAGGTACTGTAGTGAACTTGTTATTTATTTGTATTGGTGTTAAACCTACTGTATTCCAACTTATCTATGGTTTATAAACTATTTTACTAGCCATAGATTCATCAAAATAAGCAAACAACACACGCAAAACAGAATCTGTCAAAAACAGAACAGTCTGTAGTAATCTGTTACTAACACAAACTTCTTGAACCCAAAAAATTCTACCAAAATTAGATGACCTGGGAAATTTGTTTATTGACCAGAAGAAATTGGAATCACTATTTTATCACGTTCTGGTGATTTTTGACAATTCGGGCACTGAGCGCAAAGATTCGGGAAATTACAGCAAGATCAAATAACTATCTTCCAAGAAGATCTAATAGGTTTAACTTGGCACAAACACTAATTAAAAGATAAAACCACATCTAAACAGAATCTAGATGGATTATTTATTCCTAACAGAACCAAAAACAAAAAACACAAAATAAAATTGGGTTGCCTCCCAACAAGCGCTATCGTTTAACGCCCCTAGCTAGGCATAAAAGCAAGGATAGATCTAGGTATTGCCATCTTTGGTAGGCAATCCATAAGTGGGTCTCATGATAGATTCATATGGTAATTTTATTTTATTTCTAGGAATGTGTTCCATGCCCTTATTTAAGGGAAATTGGAATTTAATATTCCCTTCCTTCATATCAATAATTGCACCAATCGTTCTAAGGAAAGGTCTACCAAGAATAATAGGACATGAAGGATTGCAATCTATATCAAGAACGATAAAATCTACGGGCACATAATTCCTATTTGCAACAATAAGAACATCATTACTTCTTCCCATAGGCTTTTTAATAGTGGAATCTGCAAGATGCAAGTTTAGAGAGCAATCATCAAAGTCACGGAAATCTAACAAATCACACAAAGCTTTTGGGATAGTAGAGACACTAGCACCCAAATCACACAAAGCATAAAACTCGTAATTTTTAATTTTAATCTTAATTGTAGGTTCCCACTCATCATGGAGTTTTCTAGGGATAGAAACTTTCAACTCAAGCTTTTCTTCATAAGATTGCATTAAGGCGTCAACAATGTGTTCGGTAAAGGCCTTATTTCGACTATAAGCATGAGCAGAATTTAACACGGATTGCAACAAGGAAATACAATCAATTAAAGAGCAATTTTTATAGTTAAATTCCTTGAGATCCAAAATAGTGGGTTTAGCAATATCTAGATTTTTATTTCTTTCAATCCCTTTTTATCAATTTCATCATCAGGATCTAAAAACTCAGAATTCTTAGAACGCCTTCTAGGTAAGGGAAGATCATAATCAGATTCATCAAGATTCATATTGCAAAACAAAGATTTAATAGGGGACACATCAATAACTTTTAGATCTTCATCTTGATTCTCATAGTTATTCGGTTTAGCGGCCATCTTATTGACTAAGGTGGCTTGCATATCTGAAATTTCAGCGGTCATTTTTTCAAGATGAGCAATTTGGGCTCTTACACCATCAAATTCTTTGTACATATCATCGAGCTCTTTATTCATATAACTCATAAAACTCTTTTGTTCCTTAAGCAAACTAACACACGAGCAAACAAAAGGCAAAGGGAAAGAGAGGGTGAATAAACCGGCAACGGTGAAGTGGGGGAGAGGAAAACGAGAGGCAAATGGCAAATAATGTAATGCGAGAGATAGAGATTGTGATGGGTACTTGGTATGTTGACTTTTGCGTAGGCTTCCCCGGCAACGGCGCCAGAAATGGCTCGTTGACGGGAGAGTAAATCTTGACTTGACTTGGCATAGGCCTCCCTGGCAACGGCGCCAGAAATCCTTCTTGCTACGTCTCGAGCTAGCATTGGTTTTCCCCGAAGAGGAGGGGGTGATGCAGCACAGTAGCGTAAGTATTACCCTCAGTTTTTGAGAACCAAGGTATCAATCCAGTAGGAGGTCACGCGCAAGTCCCTCGTACCTACACAAAACTGTAGCAACTCGCAACCAACACTTAGGGGTTGTCAATCCCTTCACGGTCACTTACGAGAGTGAGATCTGATAGAGATAATATTTTTGGTATTTTTGGTATAAAGATGCAAAGTGAAAAGTAAAAGAAAAACAAGTAAAATAAAGTAATGGAGATTGATATGATGAGAATAGACCCGGGGGCCATAGGTTTCACTAGTGGCTTCTCTCAAGAGCATAGATATTCTACGGTGGGTGAACAAATTACTGTTGAGCAATTGATAGAATTTAGCATAGTTATGAGGTTATCTAGGTATGATCATGTATATAGGCATCACGTCCGTGACAAGTAGACCGACTCCTGCCTGCATCTACTACTATTACTCCACTCATCGACCGCTATCCAGCATGCATCTAGAGTATTAAGTTAAAAATAGAGTAACGCCTTAAGCAAGATGACATGATGTAGAGGAATAAATTCATGCAATATGATAAATACCCCATCTTGTTATCCTCGATTGCAATAATACAATACGTTCCTTGCAACTCTTTCTGTCACTGAGTAAGGACACCGCAAGATTGAACCCAAAGCTAAGCACTTCTCCCATTGCAAGAACTACCAATCTAGTTGGCCAAACCAAACGGATAATTTGAAGAGACATGCAAAGATAACTCAATCATACATAAAAGAATTCAGAGAAGATTCAAATATTATTCATAGATAAGTTGGATCATAAACCCACAATTCATCGGTCTCAACAAACACACCGCAAAAAGAAGATTACATCGAATAGATCTCCACGAGAGAGGGGGAGAACATTGTATTGAGATCCAAAAAGAGAGAAGAAGCCATCTAGCTACTAGCTATGGACCCGAAGGTCTGAAGTAAACTACTCACACTTCATCGGAAGGGCTATGGTGTTGATGTAGAAGCCCTCCGTGATGGATGCCCTCTCTGGCGGAGCTCCGGAACAGGCCCCAAGATGGGATCTCGTGGATACAGGAAGTTGCAGCGGTGGAATTAGGTTTTTGGCTCCGTCTCTGGTCTAATGGGGGTACGTAGGTATATATAGGAGGAAGGAGCACATCGGTGGAGCTCCGAGGGGCCCGCGAGGCAGGGGGGCGCGCCCAGGGGGGCGCCCTCCACCCTCGTGACCTCTTCGGAAACTTCTTGGAGTAGGGTCCAAGTCTCCTGGATCACGTTCCCGAAGGTTTCATTCCGTTTGGACTCCGTTTGATATTCTGTTTCCTCGAAATACTGAAATAGGCAAAAAAACAGCAATTCTGGGCTGGGCCTCCGGTTAATAGGTTAGTCCCAAAAATAATATAAAAGTGGAAAATAAAGCCCAATATAGTCCAAAACAGTAGATAAAGTAGCATGGAGCAATCAAAAATTATAGATACGTTGGAGACGTATCACTTGCCTCCTTGCATGAGTTTCCTTATGATTATCACCTACTTGGTTGTTACCCATCACGGCTCAGCGTTGCTGATCACCCACCTGCTCATCCCGCAACGGGGGTTTCACATGCTGGCACAACGCTTGTGCTCGGGTTCGTCCCTGCAACGTTGATAAACCTATGCGATCGAGCTCTGGCTCGCGGCCCGCTCCGCGCACATCACCTCACCAGATTCGCAGTGCCTTCATCTTCTCACGGAAAGATCAGCGGTAGGACAACAAACGCGGTTATGGGCTGTATTCTCCCCTCACACTAACCCGCGGGAATTTACGGTGCGCGGTTATGGGTGGCCTCGCCGGCTGCCCTCCTTTCGCGTGATTCTCTTGCGTGTTAAAGGGGGGCTCCTAAGCATCGCGCCTCAGGAGGTCCTACTGACTCTCCAGCCTCACCCCTGACCTTGACCACGGCACCGCGACCTGGCATACCAGTGACAGCTGAGCTTGCCCGAGGGTCGGGACCCAAGGACGCAAAGCATTTAGATGAGCAAGGAAGGGGGAAGCTGCGTGAGCCTCACCCAATGACACCGCCGCTAAAGCGCAAACGGGAGGCCGTACAAGGAACTACCTCGGCACAGCAAGATAAGTCTCATATTCACATTAGCACGACGTCGCAATTGGAATTTTCAATTCAGGCAGCCTTGCTCCGACAATGCCGCCTTCCTTTCTGCCTTCGGGATGCTTCTTGCACGCCAAAGGGGACCTCTTGAGCATCGTGCCTCAGGAGTTCTTACTGGACATCGGGACGATCACCTCCTGGCCTTGACCACAGCATCGCAACCTAGCATACCAGCGACGGCTGAAGCCTGCCTGGGAACTAGGACCTGTCGGCGTAGAGCGCTAAGCTACCGCGAGGACGAAAAGGGCGATAGTGCCAAAGTGAGACATGCGACCACAAGTCTTATAGAAGGAATGATAAACACCGGAGCAAAAGCATTACAATTTCCTTACACGCCCCACGGGGTTCGTCCCGATTCCTCGCAGGGAACAAAAGAAGGAAAGAATTCAAGGCTCCTGGCTACGGGCGTCATCACCAACGCCATCATCAACATTGGGCCACGAGGGGACGACTCCGACCCCATCCAGATCATCGACGATGATGAGCTGACGCCGCTGCCGCGCTCTGGGCACAACAGGAGCTCGGTGGCACGTATTTGTCACCGCTCGTCTCCGAAGACTCGTCAAGCTCGAGAGATTCGCTGGACTCCCATGAGCCGTCGCTGCTACTGGAGGAACTGCCAGCAGGTCTGGGGGCGGGCTCAACACCCGCTGCCACGCCATCCTGGCGGCCCCCTCCAGTGCAGCACTCCAGGCAGCGGCCTTCCTCATCGAAGACCTTCAAGAACATAGTGGAGGCGCCGTCATACTCAAAGTGGATGGCGAGGTCACCCTCCATGCGGTAGACGCGGGCGACTTCTCCCCATCCACGAGTCATGAAGATCTTACCCGAGGAGACGGCCTCGACCTCCGCCCCTGTTGCCGGGGTGCTGCACTCGGCGTGCTGCAACCACAGCTCGAGCGGTCCTCTCGGCGGCATCTCTACAACAAAGAACCGAGGAAGCCTGATCCACATGCTTAGTGGGATCGCCTCCCATAACACGAACTCGTGCGAGGATCCCTTAGCATGAGTTCGTGGATCGGCGGCTCGTGTCACCACAGCTTGGCCACCACGGCCGAGATGCGAGCGATGTGGGGCGCTGCCTCCTCCTCCGGAGCCTTGCACATGGGCGTACAAAGGCAACGACTAGCTAGGAGGAGGCCGCTCGTACCAAGGCCTCATCACCTCCTGCCTCTTGACGGTGTCGCGGGAGCGGACGAACCTCTTCTTCGGTGGATGTGGCCCCTGCTCTTCGCGGGGTTTTTCCCTTTCTCAGCGGTGGAGAATCTCCATATCGGCGCCATGAGTGTCACGGCAAGACGCAGAGACGGGGAGGAGGAAGAAGAAGCAGGCGGTGTGGAGAAGGATATGAGCAACGGGGCCTCTTCCCCTCTCCTCATTTATAGCTAGAAGGAGGCCAACCGCCGGCCTCCACGATCGCAGGTAATGATGGTTTTTCTTCTACATGCAGCAGGGTCTCATCAAGTTGAACGGATGCCGAGGCAGCACGGAGAAGCGGAGATGCCAATGTCCCATTAATCACCACGCGTCAATCAAGGCTACAGGCAGTTGGGGCCCGCGGCGCTCCGCACTTGCCCCTTGGCTTCGCCTCGAAGCCAAGCTCGAGCGTGCCTTGGGCACGGGGCTACTGTCGGCATTCTGGGACTGGGGGTGCCCAGACTTGCCTGCCCGCCGCCCACGAGCGTGGCTCCACCAAAGGCCTGGTACGGTCCATCTTTAGCAGCGGCAACTCAAGACCCTTGTGAGGGGCCAAGCCTCGCAAGGCGGACGACACCAAGACCTACATGGGGGTAGCCTCACTAGGTTGGCTCCTGAGGAGCAGAGATACCTATGCAAAGGGCACCTCGCAAGGTTCACGTGACGTGAGCCATGACGACCAAGGCCAAGCGGGCACCAGCGGGTGCAGTGTACTAGTTTCCTCTTTGGTGCTAAGGAGGCAAGCGCAGGTGCGGGGTCCCGAGGCATCACGCAAAGGTTTCCATATCGTTGCAACAAGACCAACACCAGCAGGATGGAGGTTATCGCGGAGCCCATAGCATCATCACCACCAGAGCCTTTGGCAGGCGAATACCACCTTTTGTCAGGATAGCTTGTACTAGTTGTCCCCCTTCAAACTTGGTCGTTGTGGGATCCCTTCCCACCTATCACTTGGGAAGAGGACCAAGCCCACTATAAATAGGACCTAGCCACCACCATAGGGGAAGGAGAGAGGGACGAATCGGATCCATTCCACCCGAACGAACTCGCCATTTCATCTAGCTCAAGAACACCTCACCTCCTGAGGCTGTTCATCCATTGTACTAGTTCATCCTCAGCCCCTTGAGGCAATCAACCCACAAACTGGAGCAGGGTATTACACCGCAAGGTGGCCCAAACAAGTATAAACCCTCGTGTCTCTTGTTCTTTGGGTCCGTCGAGCTAGGCCGCAGAATCGTTGAGCGAGCGAGCGAGGAAGAGAGTGTTCTTCGTGCGCACCCCAGTATTCGAACCTCACAAGGGTTTTCTGGAACCCGTAATCCGACATTTGGCGCGCCACTTAGGGGGTGCGCTGAAGACCTTCTTCCGCCGATCGACGTACCACTGCTCCACCGCATCCATGTCTGACGCGCGCGGGGCCCGTGCTAAGCGCCGGGCCGCACTTGCCGCTCGCGTTACCCTGACGGCGCCCGTCTGCAGACCTCCCCATCACTGTCCTTCACCCGATGCCAACGCCGCCACCGCCCGGTGAGAAACGAGCAGCAAGCTTCGTCACTACACCCATCTGTGCAGCGGGATGGACGCACCGCCACCCCGTCGTTGACTCCGCCCAGCTCGTCGTCCCATGCTCGCCATGGGCCCAGGGATGCACAGGCCGCGATGCTCATGGCGCGCGAGCTCCTACGTTACTGCCCCGTCGACGACCTCTACGAGGACTGGCTGGACCGCATTGCCGAGCTCATCAGCGCCGCTGGGGGCTCTCTTGCACCGTCCCTTTCACTGCCTCGTCCGCCCCCTGCTGTGAGTGACGTAGCCCATGGAGCACCTCCTCCACCTCCACATCAAGACGTCACCCTTGCAACAAGACGTGTTGTCCCGCGGTGCGACCAACCATGCAGGGCGCCCGCGCGTGAAGAAGGAAGCTGCCGAGAAATCCCGTGGCCGCAAGAAGATGCTCCTGCAATCCTAGCACCACCACGTCAAGACCGTGCGCCGCCTGCAGCGACAGCGTGTGGGTACCGAGACGAGGCTCCACCTCCACGACATGCTCCAGTGACCACGGCGGGCCGGGCAAGTTCAATCCCAACCTGCCTCTGCGCTACGACGGCACCCCCAACCCTGCTGAGTTCTTGCAGCTCTACGAGCTGAGCATCGAGGCGGCCAATGGCCACGAAAAAGTTATCGCGAACTGGTTCCCCATGGCTCTCAAAGATGGAGCATGCTCTCCTCGTCTACCACTACCACCTAGCCACATGGCCTTGCGTGTGTTTCTCCAGGTTTATCAACAACTCCGACTACAGTTTCGCTATGGTGGAACCACCAATGATCTAAAAGCGCTTAAGGTTTTAGGCTTGAAATGCCTGAATCTTGTCAACATCGAGCACCACTACAAGGTCTAGGGGAGCGAAAAAAACAAACTGAACTCCCTGGTTGACCTCACCTCGGCCATCATCAACCCCTGCTATGCAAAGATGAAGGAAGAGAGCAAGAAGGACAAGAACGCCTGGCACAGTGTTTGGCATGAGAGACTAGATGAAGAACACGTGAAGTACGTGGCAAAGGACACGTACACAAACAAGGAACTGTCTTCTTCCTGCCCCAAACGAGGGATCGAGCCACATAGCAGTGGTGGGAGCGTCACAAGAAGTAGATGACTAGACGATCGTTTCTTCTACTTTAGAATGCATGCAATTGTTTATTGAGGTGTGTGTGAATGATCTGTATAGTCAGTTATGTATTTGGATGTTTATTTCAGTTATATATATATACACACACATGTTATTCTTCTGTAGACAGAGCAAATCACACGGCTTATTAGCAGCAATTGTTTGTGTTATTATTGGTCTTCACACACATTTCTGATTACGGACATGTTCGCAGCGTATCACACACATCTTGTTCAGTTGGACCATTTCCATTGTGTTACCTAATCACACACAGTTCATCCTAGTGAACCGTATGTTGTATATCACACACACCTTCATTTGGCTGCCCGTTTCTTTTGTTCCTCTTCACCACAAACAGTTCGTCCGAGTGAACCGTATGCTGTATATAGCACACGCTTTCATCTAGCTGCCCGTTTCTTTTGTTCCGCCTCATCGCAAACATTTCATTGAACTGAACCGTATGCCCTGCATCGCACACGCAATTAAAATCATAACCATGTTTGATGCATCCGTCATCGCAAACATTTTGCACCATTTTTGACATTTTTTACACCACCGTTTGTGATTATGGCATCGCACACAGTTTCGTCGAAGGGTCTCTGATCGTAGTGTCATGTTTGGACCATCCTACAGTAGTGACATGCCATGTTTGAACACCTGCAGTTGCCTTGCCTGACCAACTGCAGTTGGTCAATGCTTGTCAAATGTAGTTGCCTTGCATGGTGGAATATTTTTGCCATGATTTCAAAACTAAACTTCCAAATGTGTGACGAGGAAAAAATGAGATTTAACATGTTTTCACACAAAAAAATATGACATCCCATCTTATGATATACATTGACATGATTGCAGGTTCTTATGGTACAACCACACCACCAGAGGTCTCGTGGCAAGATGCACCATTGCAGGCCATTAGTAATGCAAATACAACACACCAACTTGAAGTGGCACATGTGGCAAGACAAGGTAATATGTGAACCAGGAAAAAATCATGCATTTACTTTGTGGAAAGAATTGGGAAAAGTGCACTTGTCACAGTGGTCGTGGCAACTCCACTTGCCACCAAGTGAATACGTCCATTAGTCATCTATGATCATCTGGATTTGTCAATTACTATATGTGTGTATTTGCCATTTGTGATTATCTGCATTTGCCTTGTGTGCTCATACTTAGAATGCATTTGATGTTAAGATGTTGATTGCCATGACTTGGCAACTACAGATGCCATATTAGGTCAACTGTAGCTGCCATGGCTGGACAACTGTAGTTTCCATACATGGCCAAATGCAATGCTCAAGACTTCCCTATATGCATGATGTCATGCCAAAAAAACAAGGGCTACAGTTGCCATGATTTCAAAGTTGCACATCCCAACAATTTATACATGTAACTTATACACCTGGTTATGTACCTGTGCAAAAATGGGAACAATAACAAATTGCAGATGCCTCAATCCAATGTGTCATCAATGTGTGGCCACCTATGAAAAAAATGCCTTGTAGAATAAACTGCAGTTGCCATGAACAATCAGATGCAACTGCCATATTTCATTTCAATGAAGATGCCATTCAAGAAATATTGCTTACACACGTACCTGATTTTGCATGAGCTTCGACTATAATCAACAGCGGTGCATGGACATCTACTGCGGGTACCTCAGAGCACACGGAAGGGGCGTTCCACGAGCAAGTCACCGATACTACCACCAACAATGCAGAATCAGTGTCAGAACTGGCAATCGTTGCAGCAATGACGGCAAGCACGCCTATGCGCACCGGCACGAGCAACACTCAAACAGATGAAACAGCCACCAATACTGAAGTGAATGATGAAACTGATGACACACGCAAGGGGAAGACGAAGAGGGACAATCATAAATCATGCCACCTCAACCACTTTATGTTGGACAGAGATTAGGTTCATTTGAAGATGCCAAGCAATACTATCAAAGATATGCATTGTTCCACGGATTTGAGGTGAACACAGAATACCATAGGAAAATAAAAAACTAACGAGTACAGCAGAGGTGAGCTAAGGTGCTACAAGTCATGAAAGAACAAGAAGAGTAAAGGTGTTGTGCCTGTCGTGCCAGAATGAAAGAGAGGCATCATTCTCAAGAGGGGATTGCCTGTTAGGATGAAGCTAAACACAGATGGAGTGATGTAGGGTGGAACCCTATACGGCCGATCTTTCACTAAAGGAGCGGATCCTGCGAAGAACACAAAGAACACAAGGGGGAAAACGAGGGGAATCACGAGGGGAAACATGAGAGAAACACTAAAACCAACAAGATATGGTCACACATATGCTAGATCCATGAACACAAAGGGAGATACATGATCCACGATCAACAAGGGACGATACAAGAGGTAACCGGTTCTTCTCCGTGAGGAGGTCTTGAATCCATGAGGGGATCTTCCCGTAAAGGGGTCTTGAATCCAAGGTGGGTCTTCTCCGAAGAGGGGCCACGGTATTTGTCGTGGAGTAGACCCGTATGGATGAGCATAGCTCTATCTCTCAAATGAGCTATCACAATGCTAACCCTAACTAGGAGGATGTGGGGGAGTATATATAGTGTTAGCCCATGAAGGGATAAGTGAGAGGGGGATACATGGGCCCTTGGACCTTTCTCTGCGCACAGGCAGGTGCCTGATGTCCGGTGGCTCACGAAGAGCCGGATGTCTAGGCCTCTGGCCGGATGTCCGGGCTGGAGTTGCCCGATTCTTCTGCTCTCTGGTTAGCGTGCTCCGGATTTCCGGGCGAAGGGGCCGGATGTCTGGGGCTTCTGGAGGAGCCGGATGTCCGGGGCATGGGGCCGGATGTCTGGGCTGTCGGGGTCGCTTCCGGAGCTCTCTGGATAGGAAGGGGCCAGATTTCCGGGGGTAGGGCCGGATGTC
Organism: Triticum urartu; assembly: GCF_003073215.2. Lineage (NCBI taxonomy): Eukaryota > Viridiplantae > Streptophyta > Magnoliopsida > Poales > Poaceae > Triticum > Triticum urartu. The sequence continues at coordinate 240,942,561 of NC_053023.1, read as the reverse complement.
CGAGCTGGTCCGGATGTCCGGGCTGGGGCCGGATGTCCGGGGCGTGTAGCAGCTAGCTCTTCTTCCTTCTCCTTCCTTCGCTCCCGCGCACACTTGGCCTTGGTCCTTGGGCTCTCCTTGGTCTCCTCGGGTGTACCTGAGTATGCACAAGGTCTGCGCTTGAAGTAGCATCCATGTCTTACATGCGGAAAGGGAAGATTCGTAAAGGAGTGAGTTCACCTTAGGTCCAATGGCATATGCTCCAGTGTACATGGGGATGATCGTAGGATGCTCTGCCTCGTATCGTGATCCTCATCACCATGGAAATGGTTGTTGTGGACGAACTTGTAGTTGGGGAGTTGAAGACATTGCGCAATCCAAGTACTCCAAGGTGTCGCCAGAGTGGTATACATGCAAGAAAAGCAAACACAAACGACACTCGGAAATACAATGGTTAGCGCACACAAAGTGTCCATCATGTAAGAATGAGTCTGTGCGACAAGATTGATCATGACAAGGTGCATGAAGCTTATCCAAAAGATATGGAATGGTATGCAAAGCATTCATGGGAGCAAAAACATTCATTATGCACACAAATGTGTTGTGAATATGATCAATGCAACCACGGTGCAAAATGATGTTATTGTGAGACGGTTTATCAATATCATGAACATGGTAATGGATGCTCAATGTGATGTGATCATGCAATTGATTGTAGGCAATAAGATCATGATGTATGAATATGCCATCAAGGTATATCACAACAAATTTGCTAAGGAAATGCACAAGCTCATATATCATGGATGACATGGGAATACAAGATGCAACAAGGCAATCATGATGTGAGTCAATCCATGCATAAGAAGCAAAATTTTCATGTGTATGATATATCCATCGAGCATGACATGTGTGAACACAATCAACAAATATGGAGGTGTTGGTGTACCAATGCTCGATGTCGTGGCATGAGTGGAGGTTTGAAGGTGCATCCAATAAGTCCGAGCGCTCCTCAATGTGAAGGTCCATCGAGCCAATCTCCAATGTCGCTCCTCCGTTCGTGAGATGTATCATGTAGACAACAAGAAGGAGACAACAATGAAAGAGTGACCCATCCAATATGTGTATTTGAGGATGGCTCAAAGGGAATGAGTTCACCTTTATGAGGATGTCAAATGTTGGTTTTGTGCATCATGTATGCCTTCACATGACCAAGGTGTTTCATGACAGTGCCACCTTGTGAATCCTTCAAAATGAAAGAACACGACAAACACTCAGAAAAACAAATGAGGTTAGTGCAAATGCAACACCTATCATTCGAATGGTGAGATGCCCAACAAGTGTTTGCATCATGCTCATCATAAGAAAGGATAAGGGGGCATTTCATAGTATGGAGGCATATGATGCGAGAACAACCATATACAATAGGCTCAATCAAATAAGCATGCATCACAAGGAATATGTCCATGTCTCCATGATCAATAAGCATAGCAAGTTGGTACTCAATACAAGGTGATATGAGGGATGCAACTAATGGAGACAAGAGACAATGATCAAGACAAATCATGTGCGAGGCAAGAGCATATATGTCATCAACCCAAGAAAGCGAGTAAGAATGGAACATAGCTGATGCGACAAAGCAATCAATCATAGTGATCAAGTCAAAGCAAGATAGTAGTGCAAAGATGCAACGTACTAGGAGTAATCATGGCAAGCATGTCATGTGTGCAAATAGTGGGCATGAATAATGCACATGACATATCACAAGCATGAAAGCAAGACATGAGAAATTAATCATCATTGTATTGGCAAGAGGTCATATGTAAATAGCAATGGGACATCATGACTCTCCCAACACAACAAGCAACAATAGCATGAGGCACATGATAAACATGGCAATAGCAATAAGGATCTCCACCAAGCATGCAAATACACATATGATTAGCATAATGGTGAATCATGGGTAGATGCAAACAAGCGTCACAATTGCATGGCAAAGGCATAGAAGCAAGCATAGTATGCAAAGTGAACATGGTAAAATGAGCATGAAGCGACCAGCGGTATATAGCCCATAGCCGTGTGAGAGCCAAGTGAGAGAGATGCGCGTAGCCATTGCGCGAAGAGAGTGGTGGGAAGGATAGTTCACGGGATCCGAAGTAATCTTTGCTCTCAAGAGCTCGTTTCGTCAACTCATGGGATTGTGAGGTTGACGATTGTTCATGAGTACCTACACAAAACAAAGACAAAGGGAAAATTGTGTGTACGTGGTATATGTAGACATCATCCATCATGATGCGCATGTGCTTGTGTTGGTTAGCACAAAATATCCAATGCTCAAATAAATGAGATGTGTGATATAGAAACATGTCATCCATCATGATAGGTTTGTTGTTATGTATGGCATAATGGAGACTCAAAGGATTTAATGCATCACTCGCAACATCTAGAGCATTGTGAGGAAAGGTGTGCATATGGTGCACACAAGGGATGTAATCATGTGATACACAATAATTTTCATGGCATGGCATATGAGATGAATTGTGCAAATTTTGCAAGGGAAGCATAGCAATATCATCGCAAGAGAAACAAAAGCCAATGACCATCATCTCGTCATCTATGCCATAAGTGCAAATGGGCTTTATTGGAATGGGGCATGCATAGTCACTATGTTGAGATTGAAATGATGCAATATGGGATATCTCACTCATCGCATATGACAAGTTCAAAGGATTATCAAACATGATGTGACCAATAGAATTTTCACATGATGTCCCATGGAGCATAGCATCACAACTAGGCAAATCAACATGCTCATCATCATATTCATCATAAATTGGTAAGTCATGACATGAAGAATTTGCACTAGCATAAAGCATGGGAATAGGTGGATCAACATCATGCAAGCAATCATTGGTGAAATAGTCCACTAGTGGGACAAGAGAAGCACCATCACCTATGTTACCTTTGGAGCATCGCTCATGTGTTGTAGGTGAGGTGTCGAAGACCGAGTCGTGGTCATATTCATCTTGATGGAACCATGTGGGGTGCATCATCGTCCACCATGGCCATCGTTGTCTCCATTGGAGGTATGGAGTCGTCGAGGATAGGCGTGTCATCATGTAGGAGTCCTAGCACCAAAGAAAACAGCCTCGGAGTAGAGGTTAGGTTGTTAGAAATCATAGTGGCCTCACGTGCCGTGTCAACTACCTCACTCACTAAGTTTTGTGACTTACTCACTCCCTCAAGGATGCTCTCACTCATATGGTTAGTGGAGTCATACAAATGGCTCTCAACCTCAGATAGGATGTGTGGCATGCTCTCAAGTGTGGGGCTAGTGGTGATCACACTCATCCTCTCATAGGAAATGCACTCAATGTCACGTATGGTGGAGTCACTCATCTCACTCATGGGGTGGTGGCTCTCCTCACATGGCAATTGGGGGCATCTCTTCATATGTGGGTGTTGGAGAGATGTTGGTGCAAATGTCTCCATACCCACCCGTGTGGTAGTCGTAGCCATGGATGAAGGCCGAAGATGGCACATCATCACTCTCCTATAAGACCAAAGATAAGGTCTCATGTGCGGTCTCGTAGCTTGACTCGGAGTATGAGTCCAATATGGGCACCGTCTTCATGTTATTGAAGAGGTTCATGCTCGTTGCCGTAGTCAAAGGGGATGGCCCTTTCTCGACCTTCTTGTCGTCGTCTTGTTGTTGGAGGCCCATATGATGTGGCACCTCATGGATCGTCTCCATGACCGAAGGGAAATTCCCATGCTCGGTCATCTTCCTTGAGCGGCTTCCGAAGATGGAAGTGTCGCCCTCGCTCGTAGGTGGTTGCCTCGTTGTCGAATATGTCGATGTAGGCGAACTCACGGGAAGTAGGTGAAGATGTCGTACATCCGAAGGTGAAGATGCATTGATAGCACTTGGTGAAGATGCTGAAGTGGTGGTGGTAGTAGCCGTAGCATCCTCTTGGTGGTGCTTGTCTCGCGGTCTTCTCTTATGCTCATGAAGGTTGACCTTGGCGTGAAGTAGGGCTTTTTGGGACGTGTGCATTTGCGCTTGGAGAGCATCTTCATGATGATGGTATCGTTGTCGTGCTTGAGCTCGATGGCGTTCGTCGTCGTCATGCACATGATGCTTGGAGGTGACTTGCCCTTCATGACGATGTGGATCACGAACGTGATGGTGGTCGCCATGGAGATGTGGACATGGAAGACTTGTGCTTGCATCATTTTTGCGCTTCGAAGACTTGTGACTTGAACGTCGCTTCCTTGAGTATGGTGAAGGGGAAGAACGGTTGATCAACAAGGTCCGAATCTCCTCCATCCTTGCATCTTGCTCCTCCTTTTGTGCGGAAAGCTTGTTGTCAATGTAGTCCCTTTTCCTTGCTTCGGAGTGACGAATGTCGATGGAGAGGTTCTCAATGCGTGCTCGCAATCTTGATTGTGCACCTTGCATTTGTCGTTGTAGATCAAAGATTGACGCTTTGGTGATGTAGTTGTTCATGCCGTCGTTGTTGTGGAAGACCGGAGATGAAATGCCTTACCTATCCATCACAATACTTGAGCAAATATGAGTGGAGAAAGGATAACAACTATACCAAATGTACCTTGCCCGATGTTGAAGATGGATCAATGATCACTCAATGATGTAACAAGGAAATAGCACAATTGGTACCAATTCTTGTCGGTTTCTCATACCTACACAAATAAGGCTTATGGTGGAGCTCGGTGAGGATAGTGGCACAAAAATTTTGATGCTAAATGTTAGCAAGAGTCAATAATGTTGAAAGAGATTCACAATTCGCACGTGAAACAAGTAGACCAATAGCAATATGTGGCACACGGAAACACACACACACACGGATAGATAAATGGGGTCGTGTAACCAAGGATGAGCACAAAATGTGGAATCCATGGAAAATGCTCTTGTTGCACAACTCTAGAGAGACTCTAGCACGATTTCTCAATAGGAGGATATGACACTTGTGCACAACCTATAGGATACAAAAATGCAACGACTTCTATCCCATGTATGCTATGTATATGATGTTCCGGTGGTATGATCCAAGATGATCGGATATGACAATCTTATGCAATGTGGTATGATGCTATGGCACTTTCTTACAAGCTCTTTGTTCACTCTTTTTCTTTTCTTAAAAGCTTTATTCTTTTTTGTATGTGTATTTGCACAATGCACAAACCAAGATAGCAATTGTATATATGCGGGAACAAACTTGTGGCACAAGGTATGATATGATACCAATATGATACCGATATGGTATGGCATGTATGTAATGGAAGGTGTAGACCACTAATGTGCACAAGTAACGTTGCCGGCAATACTCAAATGGCTAGTCTTGATAGGCAAGTGACGCAAAATGGGCTAGGGGTTATCAATGCAATGGCAAGGGAATATACAATGGATGGATACCATGATACCAAGATGATATGGAGGTTACCGACCGTGGTGATAATGAGTGGTGGTGTTCTTGATGTAGATACCAAGATGATGGAGACTCGTCCCTAAGTAGCCTAAACACCATAGGAAACTGAAAAACCGCGAACTCAAAATCTCAAACGTCAAATGTCAAATGGTGGTAGCGGGAAATGCGGTGCTGGTTGCGGAAGCTCAATGGGATTGCGGAATGGCAATGATGGGTTGTGGAGTACGCAATGCGGAAATGGAGGGTAAGGTGGTGGACTATACACAGTGTCGGAGTTGGAAGCACGGTCCCTAAGTAGCCGAAACACCTTAGGAGACACAACTCACAACACAAACAAAATTGGTTAAGTTGGAGTGGTGGAAGTATATGGTGGTCAAGCCTATGCGGGAGTTATGGTGGTGGTGGTGGTTGATGAAGAAGCAATCATCCCTAAGTATCCTAAACACCTTAGGAGACTCGAATCACTACTCAAGCAACCACAAATGCTATAAGGAACAAAATTGGTTAGGTTGCGGAAGTCGGTGGTGGTGTAGTGGATGATGTGGTGGAAGCCCTAGGAAAAGATGCCAAAATTCATAAAATTTTATGGAGTCAAAAGATGTTGGTGGTATTTTTGTGGGAAGGGGGATGTCAAGAGCTTTTCAACGAGCTAAAGAATGCGAAAATCGGACTCTGGATGAATTAGTTATGGACAAAACGATGAAACGGGGATGGCTGAAATGTCACGGGCCGGACATCCGGGCTCGGGGCCGGAAATCCGGGACCTGATGTCCAGAACCGCGCGCGAATTGCGCTCCAGGAGCCGTACATCCGGCTTGGGGCCCGGATGTCTGGCCTAAGGCCCCACGATTCTAGATCGGGATTTGGACTTTGAAACTCGATTTGGGGGCTGAAATTAATGATTTTGGGGGCAAAATTTGACGGATTTTGTGGATGGAAAGTGGGGAAACTTGGGGATATGCTAGATCCACTCCAAACCAAGCAAATCCATGGATCAAATCCAACAAAACTTCGCCAAACCAACAAATCACAAAAAAATTGGGGCTATTTCTGGTGGGGATTTTCGAAATTGGGGAAGAACACAACAAAATTAGGCTAGAAAACAAGGGGGGAGGCTCCGAAATCATGATCAACGTGGCTCATGATACCAAGATGATGTAGGGTGGAACCCTATACGGCCGATCTTTCATGAAAGGAGCGAATCCCGTGAAGAACACAAAGAACACGAGGGGGAAAACGAGGGGAATCACGAGGGGAAACACGAGAGAAACACTAAAATTGACAAGATATGGTCACACATATGCTAGATCCATGAAACAAAGGGAGATACATGATCCACGATCAACAAGGGACGATACAAGAGGTAACCGGTTCTTCTCCGTGAGGAGGTCTTGAACCCACGAGGGGATCTTCCCGTAAAGGGGTCTTGAATCCAAGGTGGATCTTCTCCGAAGAGGGGTCGCAGTCTCTATCGTGGAGTAGATCCGTATGGATGAGCGTAGCTCTATCTCTCAAATGAGCTATCACAACACTAACCCTAACTAGGAGGAGGTGGGGGAGTATATATAGTGTTAGCCCACGAAGGGATAAGTGAGAGGGGGGATACATGGGCCCTTGGCCCGTTCTCTGCGCACAGGCAGGTGCCGGATGTCGGTGCTGGGGGGGCGGATGTCCAGCGGCTCACGAAGAGCCGGATGTCCGGGCTGGAGTTTCCCAATTCTTCTACTCTCTGGTTAGCATGCTCTGGATTTCCGGGCGAAGGGGCCGGATGTCCGGGGCTTCGGGAGGAGCCGGATGTCCGGGCTATCGGGGTCGCTTCCGGAGCTCTCTGGATAGGAAGCAGTCGGATTTCTGGGGGTAGGGCCCGATGTCCGGGCTGGTCCGGATGTCCGGGGCCTGTAGCAGCTGGCTCTTCTTCCTTCTCCTTCCTTCGCTCCCGCGCACACTTGGCCTTGGTCCTTGGGCTCTCCTTGGTTTCCTCGGGTGTACCTGAGTATGCACAAGGTCCGCGCTTGAAGTAGCATCCATGTCTTACGTGCGAAAAGGGAAGATTCGTAAAGAAGTGAGTTCACCTTAGGTCCAATGGCATATGCTCGAGTGTACATGGGGATGATCGTAGGATGCTCCACATCATGGAGCCTGGTGGGTGGTCACCAAATATGTCGAAGAACACAACCATGATCTAATAAAGAAGTTTGACCTAGTAAGATTTTTGAGCGCCCATAGAGGATTCAGTCCAAACGAGAAGGAATTCATAAAGTTGCTACATGATTGCAACATCGGTCCATCAAGAATGGTCCAGATACTATCCATGATCCATAGGAAAAATGGAAGTGTGAGTAGCATGCCGTACATACCAGCAGACGTCAAAAACCTAAAGGCAAAGTACCATAGAGAGAGCAGGTTGGCTGACATAGAATACACTATCGCCTACTTCGAAGAGAAATCAAAAGTAGATCCTGATTTCTTCTACAGGGTAAGATTGGACGATGAGGACCGTGTCAGAAACATGTATTGGATGGATGGTGCGGCAAGAAGAGCCTACAAACATTTGTGTGATTGCGTTTCTTTCGACGTGACATATCTCATGAATACGTACAAGATGCCCTGTGCTCCATTCATAGGAATAATAACCACAATCAGCCCTTGCAGTTTGGTTGCGGTCTCATCCGGAATAAAGATACTGATGGTTACACTTGGCTGTTCAAAACCTTATTGGAGTGCATGGGCGTACTTGCTCCTATGAACATAATAACAGACCAGGACTTTAGCATGTGTACAGGCATAGAGGAGGTCTTTCCATTGGCAGTGCACAGGAACTGCAGGTGGCATATTATTAAGAAGGCTGAAGAGACGCTAGGACCATTTTTGCTGACCGTCCAGAACTACACAAGGCATTCGAGTTGTGTGTGGACCATAGCTTGACAGTGGAAGAGTTTGAATGGAGCTGGACGACTATGATTGAGAAATACCAAGTCCAAGACAACAAGACACTTAATAACCAATGGGAGAAGCAGATGTACTGGGTGCCAGCCTTCTTCATGTAGTGCTTCTATCCATTTCTGCATACTACGCAACTCAGCGAGGGTTTCAATGCTGTTTTGAAGCGTTACATGAGCCCTGGCAACTCATTGTTGTAGTTTGCCAAGGAATATTTAGCTTTGCAACAGAAAATATAGGTATCTGAGCTACATCAAGAAGCAAACACCGCACTCAAGCAGCCTAAATTGCTAACATATTTACCGATGGAGAGGCAGATGAGCAAGATATACACCAATAAGATATTTAACAAGTAAGTGAGTGATCGTACGGTCTTATTTTCCATGTATGACACGACACATTCAGCATTGAAAATTGCTAGAAAGAAACATAAAATGTTGTTTGATAAAACAAAGAAAAAACTCTGCATTCTTGTTTAAAAAAGGAATCAAACCAAAAATATCAATAAATATGTTTGCCATGTGTACTGGTTTGAAGCTGTCATCTGTAGTGAACACATAAATGCAAAAATGAAAATGGAACAAAAACTGAGTAGTTGGAAAACAAATAATAGTTGTCGTGTGTTGTGAAAGAAAGTGTAGTTGCCATTTTGAATGTGGTGTGGTTGCCATGTGGGATGTAGTGTAATTACCATGTATAATGCAATGGCATTTCACATGTAAGATGACCTGATTTGCCATGAGAACAATATGATGAAGTTGCACTACCAGAAAGACAGTAGTTGCCATATAGAATGCAATGTACTTTCCATCTTTTGGCATACTAGTCATTTCAAAAAATAGCACATGATTACACTGTACAACATATTGATTGTTGTGCTCGTTACACTTTAACTGCCATGTGAAAAAAACTATATTTGCAATGGAAACAATCAATACAAAGAAATGTGAAAAAAATGCTTTCTTTTCCATTGTTGATTTTAATACACTTGCGATGTTGTGCCCTACCTCAACAAAAGTCGTTAAAAAAGAATACGAGAATTTAACGAGCACAAAACATCCAAATTCTATGAAGAAATAAAGTTGTCTAACATGTACGCAGCTTACCAGGTTGACAAATGTACATTCAAGGTGTGTACTCTCATGGCCAATTCCGATTCAGAACCTCAAGGCCCGGACAAGGGAAGAAACTACTTTGTCAAGGCCTTGATAAACGAAGGTGAATACTATTGCGAATGCTGCAAATACGAACAAGACGGGATTGTGTGCTGCCACATACTCAAAATAATGGAGATGGACGCGGTCACGCATTTGCCCCGCCATTTCATACGAAGGTGATGGACTTGGGACATCGACGATGCGTTGGGGCCACAAACATCAAATGCAGTTTTGGTTGTACATGATGACAGACCGGAGGCAACCATGGACTCCGTGAGGCACATCATATTGACCAAGAACTATGCTGAACTAATAGATGAAGTATGCAAGAGTGATGAGACAGCAAGGGTGGCAGAAAAGCATAGGAAGGCCCTAAAAAGAGAGCTTGATGAGATCAAGAAGAGGAAGGCTGAAGAAGCCTTGCACAGATTCCCCCGCACTTCAAATGCGCCTTCATCCATGGGTATGTCCTCTGAAAACTCGGAGGTAGGGTCTGGAACAGCAAGCACGCAAACTCAGGCTAGGAACCCGTCCCGTTCCATCACAAAAGGGCGTCCAAAAGAGGTGAGATATAAATCAGGGTTAGAAATTCAAGCAAAGAACAAGAAACCAAGGAAATGAACTGGCAATCCGTAAGCAACCATGGGGGATCCTAACTTTGATGTTGGTGACAATTTTGTAACATAGATGATGAAGGTTTAGAAATGCGAGAATGACTATTGGTGGATAACAGGAAATGAAGAAAATGCCGTGTATCCAGTACTAAAAATGTCATGTAGTTGCTACTGAAAAATGCCATGTAGCTGCTACTGAATCTGCCATGTACTTGCTATTAAATTTGCCATCGGGTAGCTTTCTGTTTTCAGTCCACGCATTTTTGGAGATAGTAAAAAATAGTTGCCACACGTATAGTATTGTGTACACACTATGTTGGAGCTACTTGAATTGACCACGTGCGAATCGCGAGAAAGAACAGTTGCCATCTAAGTTGTATTGAAATTGATGTGGGATAGGTGCCTCATATGCGAATCTATGAACTAGTATGCTACCCAATACTGTTAGCACTACAAAATCCCAAAGAAATGAAAATGATTAGTTGCACTAGCCGTGCGTGATAAACTATATTTGCCATGCGCGGGGCATCGTAAATGCCATGTCAGGGAGACTAAAGTTACCACAAGGAAAAATAGAAAAAGAATCAAACTATAAATTCCCCAGTGGAAAATAACTAGACATACTGGGCTGTCCGTAGTTTTACAAATTCTGAATGTAGTAAAGATGACAAATGAAAACACAAATTATTTCAAAAAAAAGAGTTTCAAACCATCTGCCACGTCCCCTCGGGAAGAAAAAAAAGAAAAAAACATAAGACAAAAATCAAGCATATGACAGAAGAATTTCACAACCACATTTCAGACAAACACACAAAACTGCACATTCACAAACACATAATATTGAACATAAAAATAGTTCTTGTCACACCTAGAAAGATTCAGGTCCACACTTATATTACAAAAGCTTAGACAGCATGTACACTCCATCACTATAGACTACAGCTACGGAGAATGAAGTCATAACCTAGCACACGGACATAGTTTCGAAGAGCGAGATGATACCTTACATTCATCAGCCACAGAATGTAAGGTAGGCATGTGTATTGAGCACCACGTGATCACTTGTACTTCTTGTTCGCGGTTTTAATATCTCCCTCTATGAATTCTCGTGCTGAAGCCCACATGTTGAAGTCTTCATTCATCAACCGGTTCCATGTATAGATTTTACGGAGCTCGACGACCATTGCATCTGTGATCACAGGAACCCATCGACCTTCCCACTTTCCAAGGTATTCCAACGTGTAAAACCCACAGTCATGCCTAGAGTGAAAGAAACAGGTGAACACATGCCAACAGAAACATAATAAACTTTGAGGAAGAGATGAAAAAGTCAAAATTGAGGTAGAAAACACATGAAAAGATTGTAATTACCCGTTTCCTTGCTTCTTAGTTGTGACATACTCGATTGGAAAATGAATGATCTTGACCTTCGAGTTTTCATAATGACGGTTCCATCTCTCTTTCAGGTTGTTGATAAAGAATTCAGCATGAGTAGTAAGGCTATCGTCATCTCCTAAATGGATTGAATCAAGCACCCTGAAACGTTTGTTCTTCAGGTCAAGGCAAACGGTGTGGTGGTGACCATACTTGTCATCTGGGTTACCTGGTGCAAGCAGCTGGAACATGGGGAACGTGATCTGCAAGTAAAAAAGAGAAAAGAAAAAAGAGTTGACATCAAAACAGATTGTTGTAGTTGCCATATGATATGTAGTAATATTGCCATTTGCAATAATGGATATATGAAGCAAGCATCAAATGGCCAAGTGGACACATGAAAAATAGGGGTTCCATTGCCATGTGCAATTGTCAGAAGTTGCCATGCATGTTTAAAGAAAGTTGCCACAATATTTTCAATTAAGTTGCCACATGAGTTCCATTAAAGTTGACACTTCCTTACCATGGCAATTGTTGCCATATGAAACAGTTGCCATGAAAAGTATGTAACCCACATATGGAATATAACTATGGACAAACATAGCATGGAAAAAATAAACATCTAGAACGAGAAGAAACACTCACAAATTTTTTCAGTGTGAGCTTGAAATCACCATGCGTGGCAAAATGTTTCCTCGGGATGCGATGGTGGAAGTCACCATCCCATATTTTGCTGGTCATGCTGTAGGGCATGATCGTCTTGTTGGGACAAATTTCCACATGCCTATTGATGTAGTCTATCCCACACGCAACTACATTCTGCGAGATTTTACCAGTAGGCCTCACAGACTCGGCTAGATCACCCAGGTCGATGTATGTCGCATCACATTGTATGATTTTGGTTCTGTCCAAACATGAGTTGTATGAAATTGATATAACATGAAAGAATCATATCTACTAAAAAAGGACACATGGCAAAAGGGTAAAAAATCAGCAAAAATCAAGTAAGGGGTTATGTGGTGTCGACATTACTTTTTTAGGGCCTTCATGTGTTTGCTGTTCGACCTTGCATTTCCGAAACGCTTGACAATATCATAGAGAAGGGACTGCTCCTTTGTAGCCTTAATACCAGGCTCAAAGTCATCCGCTGATGGTGGGTGAACTACCTTCGTCTGCCTCACAGAACCAGGGGTTGCACTGCTGACAATATCCTCAGATACTAGGTCAGTGTAATCAAAGCATATGGTTTTATACAGACTTTCGGAGAAGCCTGTATTTACAAGAAACTGAGTGGGAGCTCTATAGCATTTCTGATATTATATGTGGATGACATATTGCTGATCGGAAATGATACTGAATTTCTGAATAGCATAAAAGGGTACTTGAATAAGTATTTTTCAATGAAAGACCTTGGTGAAGCTGCTTATATATTGGGAATTAAGATCTATAGAGATAGATCAAGACGCTTAATTGGACTTTTACAAAGCACATACCTTGATAAAGTTTTGAAGAAGTTCAAAATGGATCAAGCAAAGAAAGGGTTCTTGCCTGTGTTACAAGCTGTGAAGTTGAGTCAGACTCAATGCCCGACCATTGCAGAAGATAGAGACAAAATGAAAGTCATTCCCTATGCTTCAGCCATAGGTTCTATCATGTATGCAATGATGTGTACCAGACCTTATGTGTGCCTTGCTATTAGTTTAGTAGGGAGGTACCAAATTAATCTAGGAGTGGATCACTGGACAACAGTCAAGAACATCCTGAAATACCTAAAAAGGACTAAGGATATGTTTCTCGTTTATGGAGGTGACAAAGAGCTCCTCATAAATGGTTACGTCGATGCAAGCTTTGACACTGATCCAGATGACTCTAAGTCACAAACCGGATACATATTTTTATTGAATGGTGGAGCTGTCAGCTGGTGCAGTTCCAAGCAGAGCGTCGTGGCGGGATCTACGTGTGAAGCGGAGTACATAGCTGCTTCGGAACCAGAAAATGAAGGAGTCAGGATGAAGGAGTTCATATCCGATCTAGGTGTCATACCTAGTGCATCAGGTCCAATGAAAATCTTTTGTGACAATATTGGTGCAATTGCCTTGGCAAAGGAATCCAGATTTCACAAGAGAACCAAGCACATCAAGAGACGCTTAAATTCCATCCAAGATCAAGTCAAGGAGGGAGACATAGAGATTTCCAAGATACATACGGATCTGAATGTTGCAGACCCATTGACTAAGCCTCTCTCACGAGCAAAACATGATCAGCACCAAGACTCCATGGGTGTTAGAATCATTACAATGTAATCTAGATTATTGACTCTAGTGCAAGTGGGAGACTGAAGCAAATATGCCCTAGAGGCAATAATAAAGTTGTTATTTATATTTCCTCATCTCATGATAAATGTTTATTATTCATGCTAGAATTGTATTAACCGAAAACTTAGTACATGTGTGAATACGTAGACAAATAGAATGTCACTAGTATGCCTCTACTTGACTAGCTCGTTAATCAAAGATGGTTAAGTTTCATAACCATAGACATGAGTTGTCATTTGATGAACGGGATCACATCATTAGAGAATGATGTGATTGACTTGACCCATCCGTTAGCTTAGCACTATGATCGTTTAGTTTATCGCTATTGCTTTCTCCATGACTTATACATGTTCCTATGACTATGAGATTATGCAACTCCTGAATACCGGTGGAACACTTAGCGTGCTATCAAACATCACAACGTAACTGGGTGACTATAAATATGCTCTACGGGTGTCTCCGATGGTGTTTGTTTGTAACGCCCACGATGAGGTTATATCTCCCACGTGTCAAGGCATGACTTAGAGGCATAACCGCATGGTGGTTTAGTCACAAGAGGGGTAATCTTCACACAATCCCATGTAATGAATAAGAATGGGATAAAGAGTTGGCTTACAATCGCCACTTCACACAAATAACAAGTTAAACATACATCATCCAGAGTACAATCAAGGTCCGACTACGGAACCAAAATAAAAGAAGACAACCCCAAATGCTAGATCCCCGATTGTCCCAACTGGGCTCCACTAGTGATCATCAGGAAACGAAACATAGTAACGACCAAGGTCCTCGTCGAACTCCCACTTGAGTTCGGTAGCATCATCTGCACTGGTATCATCGACACCTGCAACTGTTTGGAAGTATCCGTGAGTCACGAGGACTCAACAATCTCACGCCCGCGAAATTAAGACTATTTAAGCATACAGGTAGAATAAGGTAATGAGGTAGAGCTGCAGCAAGCGCTAAGCAAATATGGTGGCTAACATACGCAAATAAGAGTAAGATGAGAAGCTATGCAACGGTCGAAAAGCTATAAGTGATCAAGAAGTGATCCTGAGACTACTTACATTCAAACATAACCCAAGACCGTGTTCACTTCCTGGACTCCACCGAAAGGAGACCATCACGGCTACACACAGTTGATTCATTTTAATTAAGTCAAGTGTCAAGTTCTCTACAACCGTATATTAACAAATTCCCATCTGCCACATAACCGTGGGCACGGTTCTCGAAAGTTTATACCATGTAGGGGTGTCCCAACTTAGCCCATCACAAGCTCTCATGGTCAACGAAGGATATTCCTTCTCCCAGAAAGACCCGATCAGTCTTGGAATCCCGGAAACAAGACATTTCGATAATGGTAAAACAAGACCAGCAAAGCCGCCCGATGTGCCGACAAATCCCGATAGGAGTCACATGTATCTCGTTCTCAGGGCACACCGGATGGGCAAGATGTTGGGTTGGCATAGACCCTGGTTGCCCAGGGGGCACCGGACATCACCTAGGTTGGACCAACACTCAGAGGAGCACTGGTCCGGGGGTTTAAAATAAAGATGACCCTTGAGTCTGCAGAACCCAAGGGAAAAGGCTTAGGTAGGCAAATGTAAAACCAAGGTTGGGCCTTGCTGGAGGAGTTTTATTCAAGGCGAACTGTCAAGGGGGTCCCATAACCCCAACCGCGTAAGGAACGCAAAATCAAGGAACATAACACCAGTATGACGGAAACTAAGGTGGCAAGAGTGGAACAAAACTCCAGGCATAAGGCCGAGCCTTCCACCCTTTACCAAGTATATAGATGCATTAAATTAAATAAGAGATAATGTGATATCCCATCATAACCATGTGCCAACATGGAACAAACTTCAACTTCACCTGCAACTAACAACGCTATAAGAGGGGCTGAGCAAAAGCAGTAACATAGCCAGACAACTGTTTGCTAGGAAGGTGGGTTAGAGGCTTGACATGGAAATATGGGAGGCATGATAAACAAGTGGTAGGTAGCGCGACATAGCGATAGAACAAACAACTAGCAAGTAAAGATAGAAGTGATATCGAGGGTATGGTCATCTTGCCTGCAATGTTCTTAGAGTTGTCGAAAGCTTGATCCTCGTTAGTGTACTCAACAGGTTCCTCATTACGTACTCGTCTCCCGGCTCTACCCAAAGCAAGAACACAAGAAATGGAACAACAATCAATCACGATGCAATGCACAAGCAACATGATGCAATACATGGCATGATATGCAATGCTTATGCGTGCTCCGGAAGGGAAAGAATGATCAAGGCATCAACTTGGAAAACCAAGTATGCCGCTAAAAATATGAGGTGATTTTGGTCGAAATCAATATAAGGACATCGGAAATGGATGCACGGTTTGCAAATGACAAGCAATACAAGAATGGTGCAAAACTACGATTAACAGCATGATGGCACTTAGAATGCAACAAGAAACTAAGCTACTGCACTCCAACATAGCAACAAAGCATATGGCAGTGATGTACAAGAGATGCTTGACAAAACATGAACACTGAGCTACGGCTAAATCACACAAGCATGGCAAAAGTGCAAAAGATATCAGTTTCACAGACTTAGTGAAAATACTAACATGGTATAAATAGCATAAGGAAGCATAGTTTAGAGCTAGCTAACAACATGCTACAGGATCATAACATAGCAAACAAAGGCATGTCATGCGTCTACTAAATGCACTTAACAAAACTCCCTTACTGAACATGAGCCAAAGAGGCACAGAAGATATGATAGCACCCATGTAAACATAGCAAGTTTTATAAACATATTCGGACGGTGGAATTTCAGGACCTCGCAGGAACATATTCATGATAGCAACTTTGCAAGATCATGCCACTCACCACAAAGCATTACATGACAACACAAGCTTACCAACAATAAGAATAGATGTTCATGAAGCTAAACATGGAAAGAGCAAGTTCATAGGATGCATGGATCACTAGCAAAACACATGGCAATATTGATTAACATGTTAACAATCTGCCAGGAACAAAATATAGCAAAAGTAGAGCATTGTAATGACAATCTAGAGCACTCAATAATTGCAACCAGAGGCATGAATGGATCGACCATAACCACATGTTCAAAACATCCTTACTGAACTACCTCAAAATAAGCATGGATCTCATGGTAGCAACAAGTTTACATGGCATCAAAATAACATTAGGAAAAGGACTTAGCAAAATGACTGTCTGAAATCAGCAACATTATGAAGCCTAATTTGCATGCTCGTACTAGTCACCACATAGATCAAAAAAATACGAGGCTTTCACCCCTGTAAATATGGCATGACAGAGATCATAACACATGTAGACATCATGCTCATAGGATGCACACACAAAATGCAACGAAAAAGACAAATCATCAAGTTCTGTTAAGAACCAGCAGTTAACATTTTATAGCACTCTTGCAACGAGGATAATGACATCAATATGGACAGTAACATGCATGAAAATTCCACTAACATGATGAGCTTAACGAAACAAACATTTCGACATATCATATGCATGAATCAGATCTACGGGCACGCAGATATGGCATGATGAATATGGGCACAAAATGTTAGAATTTCAGGACTTAGATGAATTTTACCACTCCGAAAAGTCAACGCGGGATCGAGCGGAGCGGGACGAGCCGGATCCGGGAAGGAGATATGCAATGGAGGCATTTGGTTCACGAACCGGTGGATCTAGTCCCGATCCACCGGATCCGCCGGAGTTGATGACAAGGCGTCGGCCGGAGGTGGCGCTGGTGGAGGCATAGGTGTGATGGTGGCGCGGCGGTCCGGCGAGGAGGCGTGCCGGCCGGCGGTGGAGGAAGGCAGTGGGGCGAGGACGACGGAGATCCGCGACGGTGGCAGCTCGCGGTGGTGGTGGCGCTAGGCAGCGGGGATGGAGCGGCGCAGGGCGGCATGCTCCGGCGATGCGCGGGCGGTGCTGGTCGCTGGCGGGAACAGCGGCGTGCTTCGGGCCTCGCGGGCGTAGCTGGCGCGGCCGCGCGGGCTTTGCGCGGGTCGGATCTGCGTCCCCGCGAGCCGCGCAGTGGAGGAGGCGTATGCGGCGACAAGTGGGCGCTGTGAGTGGCCGGAGGGAGGCGGCGCGATGATGTGGCAGATGCCGATTGGCCGGGGCGACGTGGCCGGTGGACATGTCCGACGCGGACGGATGTGTTCGGCGGCGCGAGGAGGAAGACACTAGGGTTTAGACTGCGATTTTGAATGGGGAAGGTGCAAATATATAGGTAGAGGGAGCTAGGAGAGTCCAAATGGGGTGCGGTTTTGGCCCACACGATCGCGATCCAACGACGGAGAGCATGGAGGGGGTTTAGATGGGTTATTGGGATGCTTTGGAGGGGTGTTGGGCTGCAACACAAACGAGGCTTTTGCGGTTACCCGGTTAACCATTGGGGCATCAAACGACCTACAAATGGAACGAAATTTGATAGGCGGTCTACCGGTGATGTACCAAGGCCACTTGGCAAATCTCGACCCATTCCGAAAACGGTTTTCTCCCGCTCCCGAAATGAGGTTAGAGGGGTGCAACGGGGCACGAGAGAGCGTCGGATTGCGAAACGAACAACGGGGAAAATGACCGGATGCATGAGACGAACATGAATGCAAATGAGATGCACATGATGACATGAGATGAAATGCATGACATGAGCAAAATGCAAAACGAAATACAAAACCCAACCACGAAGGGAAAAACATATCACATAGCCAAAAATCGCAAGAGTCGGAGTTACAAATATGGAAAGTTACATCCGAGGTGTTACATTGTTGAGTTGGCATATATCGAGATTAGGATTTGTCACTCCGATTATCGGAGAGGTATATCTGGGCCCTCTCGGTAATGCACATCACTATAAGCCTTGCAAGCAATGTGACTAATGAGTTAGTTGCGGGATGTTGCATTATGGAGCGTGTAAAGAGACTTGCCGGTAACGAGATTGAACTAGGTATTGAGATACCGATGATTGAATCTCGGGCAAGTAACATACCGATGACAAAGGGAACAGCGTATGTTGTTGTGTGGTTTGACCGATAAAGATCTTCGTAGAATATGTAGGAGCTAATATGAGCATCCAGGTTCCACTATTGGTTATTGACCGAAAGTGAGTCTCGGTCATGTCTACATAGTTATCAAACCCGTAGGGTCCGCACGCTTAACGTTCGATGATGATTGGTATTATGAGTTTATGTGTTCTGATGTACCGAAGGTAGTTCGGAGTCTCGGGTGTGATCACAGACATGACGAGGAGTATCGAAATGGTCGAGACATAAAGGTCGATATATTGGAAGGCTATCTTTGGACATCAGAATGGTTCCGGATGAGTTCGGGCATTTACCGGAGTACCGGGGGGTTACTGGAACCCCCCGGGGAGTCAATGGGACTTATTGGGCCTTAGTGGGAGAGAGGAGGAGGCGCCCAGGTGGAGGGTGCCCCCCCAAGCCCAATCCGAATTGGGTGGGGGGTGGCCCCCTCTTTCCTTCCCTCTCTCTCCCTCTTCCTTCTCCTACTCCTACTAGGAAGGGGGGAAACCTACTCCTACTGGGAGTATGACTCCCCCCCTTGGGCGCGCCCTATGAAGGACGGCCCTCCCCTCCCCCACTCCTTTATATACGGGGGAGGGGGCACCCCCATAGACACACAAGTTTATTGTTTAGCCATGTGTGGTGCCCCCTCCACAGAATTCCACCTCGGTCATATCGTTGTAGTGCTTAGGCGAAGCCCTGCGTCGGTTACTTCATCATCACCGTCATCATGCTGTCGTGCTGATGAAACTCTCCCCCGGCCTCAGCTGGATCAAGAGTAAGAGGGACGTCACCGAGCTGAACGTGTGCAGATCGCGGAGGTACCGTGATCGGTTGGATCGCGAAGACGTTTGACTACATCAACCGGATTTCATAACGCTTCCGCTTTCGGTCTACGAGGGTATGTAGACATACTCTCCCCCTCTCGTTGCTATGCATCTCCAAGATAGATCTTGCGTGATCGTAGGATATTTTTTGAAATGCTATGTTCCCCAACAGTTGCATGGTCTTCGGATGGCCGTCTCTATGGGCATACAACGCCTGGAGGTGCGCGGGGATTCAAACCTCAAAATATCCCAAATAAACAGAGAATTTGATGCCAAAGATCCGAAGATGGCGTCTTACCGCAACGCTGTACTTAAAAGATCAGCTCGGTTTGAGGGGCTCGAGTTTCATGACGTGGCCCAAGAGAGTAATCAAGCAGCGGACACCCTTGCTCGCATGGGCGCTAAACGTGACCCCATCCCACCCAATACCTTTGTGGAAAGGCTCTTCAAGCCATCCATGGCATGGCAGGATGAGAGCAGCAATACCAGTCCGGATCCGGTTATACCCCCTGATTCCGAACACAATTCCGATATCAACGGTGGCTCGGCCAATGAAATAATACCATCGGCCCATGTAATCATGGCAGCAATTGCCCCATGGACCGAACCCTTCTTGGCCTACCTTAATAGGCGAGAGATCCTCGAAGACCAGAATGAGGCTCGATGCATTGTCCGTCGTTCAAAAGCCTACAAGGTTCATGAAGGAGAAATCTACAAGAAAAGTACTACCGGAGTCCTTCAAAGATGTATCTCCGAAGAAGAGGGACGACAGCTCTTGGCTGAAATCCATGCTGGTCTTGGTGGCCATCACGCCACAGCTCGGGCCCTCGTACGTAAGGCCTTCTGTACCGTTTTTTTCTGGCCCACGGCCCGAGCAGATGCACAAGACCTCGTCCAATGTTGTGTAGGATGCCAGCTTTTCGCCAATCAAAGCCATATGCTGCCTACCCCCCCTACAAACAATCCCCATTACTTGGCCTTTCGCGGTCTGGGGGCTTGACATGGTCGGACCCCTCAAAGGGGGAAGCCATAAGAAAAAATACCTGGTAGTCATGGTAGATAAATTCACTAAGTGGATAGAGGTCAAACCAGTTAAAACGGTCAAAGCTGGACCAGTGATAGACTTCGTATCCGGTGTCGTACACCATTATGGTGTCCCACAAAGCATCACCACCAATAACGCCTCTAACTTTACAGCCGACGAAGTAAAAACCTGGTGCGCCAATCTTGGCATCAAGCTCGATTATGCCTCCGTCTATCACCCTCAAACTAACGGTCAAGTCAAATGGGCTAACGGTCTGATAATGAGTGGCATTAAACCCAGACTAGTGTGATCCTTAAAGGAATCAGATAAACACTGGGTTGAGGAGCTCGACTCCGTACTCTGGGGATTGTGGACCACACCCAATCGCACGATCGGGTACACACTATTCTTTATGGTGTACGGCGCACAGGTTGTCTTGCACTACAAAAAAATACACTTCTGTGATGATACGTGTTTGCCATAGTAGGTCACGTTTTCTGTCATGCATGTACATTGTGATGCCCCCGATTCAATTGTACACTAATCATACATGCAAACATGTACGATCAAGATCAGGGACTCACGGGAAGATATCACAACACAACTCTACCAAAAAATAAGTAATACAAGCATCATATTACAAGCCAGGGGCCTCGGGGGCTCGAATACAAGAGCTCGATCATAGACGAGTCAGCGGAAGCAACAATATCTGAGTACATACATAAGTTAAACAAGTTTGCCTTAAGAAGGGTAGCACAAACTGGGATACAGATCGAAAGAGGCGCAGGCCTCCTGCCTGGGATCCTCCTAAACTACTCTTGGTCATCGTCAGCGGGCTGCACGTAGTAGAAGGCACCTCCCGAGTAGTAGTAGTCATCATGGACAGTGGCGTCTGGCTCCTGGTCTCCACCGTCTTATCGCAGCAATCAGGTATAGAAAGGGGGAAAAGAGGGACCAAAGCAACCGTGAGTACTCATCCAAAGTACTCGCAAGCAAGGAGCTACACTACATATGTATGCATTGGTATCAAATGGAAAAGGGGTATCATATGTGGACTGAACTGCGGAATGCCAGAATAAGAGGGGGGATAGCTAGTCCTTTTGAAGACTACGCTTCTGGCCACCTCCATCTTGCAGCATGTAGAAGAGAGTAGATGGTAAGTTCACCAAGTAACATCGCATAGTATAATCCTAACTGATGATCCTCCCTTCGTCGCCCTGTTAGAGAGCGATCACCGGGTTGTATCTGGCACTTGGAAGGGTGTGTTTTATTAAGTATCCGGTTCTAGTTGTCATAAGGTCAAGGTACAACTCCAAGTCATCCTGTTACCGAAGATCACGGCAATTTGAATAGATTAACTTCCCTGCAGGGGGGCACCACATTTCCCAACACGCTCGATCCCCTTTGTCCGGACACACTTGTCTGGGTCATGCCCGGCCTCGGAAGATCAACACGTCGTAGCCCTACCTAGGCACAACAGAGAGGTCAGCACACCGGTCTAAATCCTATGGCGCAGGGGTCTGGGCCCATTGCCCATTGCACACCTGCATGTTGCATACACGGCCGGTGAGCAGACCTAGCCTCCCTTATACAAGAGCAGACATTCCAGTCCAACCCGGCGCGTGCCGCTCAGTCGCTGACGTCACGAAGGCTTCGGGTGACACCACGACGTCGAGTGCCCATAACTGTTCCCGCGTAGTTGGTTAGTGCGTATAGGCCAGTAGCCAGACTCAGATCAAATACCCAGATCTCGTTAAGCATGTTATTTTGAAGTAACCGCGAACGCCGACCAGGGCCAGGCCCACCTCTCACCTAGGTGGTCTCCGCCTGCCCTGTCGCTCCGCCTCAAAGTAACAGTCGGGGGCCGTCGGGAACCTAGGCCCACCACTACCTGGGTGGAACCACCTGCCCCTTCAGCCCCCAACATCGGAATCACTTGCGGGTACTCAACGAGCCGACCCGACTTTAGTCACAACATGTATAGTATGTATATATAGTATAAACCCATGATCAACACCCGAGTGATCACGACCAGATAGTATAGCATGGCAGACTGACAAGAATGTAGGGCTACTGATGATAATCTAGCATCCTATACTAAACATTTAGGATTGCAAGTAAGGTATCAACAGCTGTAGCAACAATGGCAGGCTATGCATTGGAATAGGATTAATGGAAAGCAATAACATGCTACACTACTCTAATGCAAGTAGTAGAGAGAAGAGTAGGCGATATCTGGTGATCAAGGGGGGGGGGGCTTGCCTGGAAGCTCTGTTGTACAGGAAGAAGGGTTGTCGGTGACGTAGTCGTACACAGCAGCATCAGCGCTGGTCTCGGGGTCTACCGGAGAAGAAGAGGGGGAAGAAACAGTAAATGCGGAGCAAACAAAGCATCACAAAACATAACATGGCAATACGCGGTGCTAGGTATGCCCTAACGTGGCGGAAGGTGATACCGGTGAAGGGGGAAACATCCGGGAAGGTATTCCCGGTGTTTGGCATTTTTGGAAAGATGAACCGGAGGGGGAAAGTTGCGTGTTCGCTATGCTAGGGATGCGTGGCGGACGAACGGGCTGCGTATCCGGATTCGTCTCGTCGTTCTGAGCAACTTTCATGTACAAAGTATTTTTATCCGAGATACGGATTAATTTATATGATTTTTCAAAGTTCTAAAGAGTTTCTAGAATTTAATTATTTATTACTAAATTTGACAGAAATGAATAATGACATCAGCATGATGTCATCCTGACATCAGCAGTCAACCAGTCAGTTGACTGGTCAACCTGTCAACCGGGGCCCGCCTGTCATAGGCTGTTTAGTTAGCAGGTTAATTAAACAGAGTAATTAAGTTAAGTTAAGTTAATTAAATTAATTAATTAATTAATATTTATTAAAGTTATTTTTTACTCTCTTTTTTACACAGGGGCGTGGGGGCCCCACTGGGCTGTGGCCCATAGGGCCAACCGGGCGTGTGGGTTAACGGGGCTGTGGGCGGGGTTGCCCGTCGGGGTGAACCCGGGCAAGGCGCGCCGGGTGCCGGAGCGCGCGGCCGCGGGGTGGGGAGCAACGGGCGGCGCCGATGGAGGGCGGCACGCGCGTGGCAGGCGAGCGGGGCGGGGGCGGCGCTAGGCGGCGGGGCTATGCAGCGGACGCGGCGGGTGGTGCTGGATGGCTGCGGCGGCAGAGGAGCAGGGCGCCGGCACGGTTGGAGGAGGCGGGCGGCACAAGGAGGAGGCGAGGCGAGCCGGAGCGCTCGGGCGCGAGCGGCAGCGGCGACCAGCGCGGCGGTGCGCGTCGAGCAGCAGCAGCCAGCGGACGGCGCGAGGCGCGGGCAAAGGGCGGCGCCGCAGGCGTGCGAGCGCGAGGCGGCGTGGGCTCGGGCACGCGGGGCGTGGACTGGGCGGGGGCGACGCCGCTCAGGACGCAGGGGCAGGCGCGATGACCGCGGCCACTATCAGGAGCACGAGCGGCGCGGACGACGGCCGAGGAGCACGGTGGCTGAACCGCAGACGCGGCGAGCAGCCAAGCGCGGGTGCGCGCTAGGAGGGGTGCGCATAGGGGTGGCCGTGCGAGCAGGCAAAAGGCGGGGGGCGCGCGGGGTGAGCTATGGATGAAGGCGGCAAAAGCTACAGCGTGGCAAGGCGGAGCATGGCCACGGGTGAGGGGAGCGACGGACTCGGGCGGGCGATCTAGAGAGATAACAGGAGAGGGGCGGGATGGGAGCCTCACCGTGGAGGCACACGTAGGCCCGGTGAAAGCTTAGGAGCAATAGGGAGCGGCGGATCGACGCGGACGACGACAGTGAACCGAGGAAGAAGGCGAAGTGGGCGACGGTGCTGGTGGTCCTCCTCGTCGATCCGGTGTCGTAGGCGACAATGATTGCCGGGGATGCAGAAGACGGGACCGGCTCAATCTGTGCGCAATGGCATCGCCCGGCTCGAATGGATGGCTTCAGACGACGGAGACGAGCGAGGCGGTGCTTGTGGAGACGAGCTGCGGGCGCGGAAACGCTGGTGGCCGCGACGGACCAGGGTGGTCAGTGACGGCCGCGCTCGAGAGATGTGGAATCGGTGAGGAGGGAGAGAGCGTGGTGAGTGGAGAGCGCTGGGGCATGTGGAAGTGGGCGGAGGCAGGGGAAGACAAATATCTAGGAGGGGTGGATCGGTGGAGGCCTTATCCTACTAGCCATCGCCGGTGAGGTGGCTCGACGTGGACAAGCACGAGCGGACGCTCGGTCGGACGCGCCCGAGGTACAGGGAACAGGGGCGAGGGGTTAGAGTGTGCCGGCTGGACCAGTTGGGTCAAGGCCCAGGGGGCATGGGGTTGTGGGGCTTTTCTTTTTAGTTGCTTGTATTTTATTTTTCATTTATTTATTCCTTTCCTACTTTGCATTATATTTGAGCTACTAAAAGAGTTTTTTTTAAAACAAAACTTGGCACAAAAATACAGTGCAGTATTCTCGGTTGCTACAAAAAGTTTCAAAGCATTTGGGAGTGTTCAACTATTTTTAGAAATTGAATAGGTCAATTAATTGTTGTTGGACCACTTAATTAAATTCCAGGGGCATTTTGTGAAGTCACATGAGGTTGGTTTCAACATGACAATGATCAGGGGAATTTATAGAATAATATGAACAATTTAGTTTTGAAATTTGAAAAGTTTTATTTTTGACTTTAAATTTAAATTTGAATTTGAACCGATTTCGAATCAACATGAGTTTAACAATAGTAATCGTGGTGATGTGGCATCATATGTGTGTGATTACTGTAGCTTAACTACCGGGGTGTTACAAATCTCCTCCACTATAAGAAATCTCGTCCCGAGATTTAAGAGGTGGAGTCAAGGGGGAGATTCAGGTTACGAAATTCTAGATAGTGTTCTTGGTCTTGGTTGTTCTTCTCGTAGAGGTCGATCCATTACGTTGATGTCTTCATTTCTCTGCTTCGGTTCATCATGATGAAGTCGGCATCCTTACTTCGGGAACTCCATCGTACTTATGAAAGAATAAGGGGGGTTATTCTAGGAGAATGGGCCTCTACATGGTTGACTATCTGGTAGATAACATCGGGGAAGGTGGTGGAAAGTAACTCTCAAATTGAAACTTAAGAAGATATCAAGAGCAAAGTAAGGAGGTAACATGAGAAGTTTCAAGTGGGCAAGCAATCATTCGATGCCAAGACAGAAGGTGAAAGGGTTTCAAAGCAACGGAATAATTATTGTGTCTGATGCCAGAATTGATGATCTGATCAGAAGGTGGCTCATGAATTACATACAAGTCCACGGGAGGCATAACTTAGGGAACAGGGGGTGTACAGGAGAGTCAGGTTTCGATCCTGGGACCTATGGGTCATGGGCCCACCATGTTGGTTAAAAGTAGGAAGGGGGTGACGTCTTGCACAATCATGTAAGTAAGCCATGTCAGAGGGTAGCATGTCAGTTATGTTGGCAACAACGTTGGTTCCAAGGGCGAGGGACAAAGAGAACCATTTTCCTGCTCATTGAAACGAGGCGAACCAATAGGCAAAGTTCTCGTCCATCGGTGGATACCAAAATGTCATCAACCATAGTAACAGGGTCTTGCTGACAGAATTGTACAATGAGGTGTTTTACATAAGCAGGAGAATATTACTCCTTAGATCATATAGATCACAAGAAAGGTTAAACCAAACAATGGAAAGGAAATTATGATTATTAGATTAAATAGAACAATGGAAAGGAAAATGTGTTAAAACACATATTCCAGGGGTATATCCTTCTCAAGGACAAGAAGAGCACGATATCCATGACAGGATAGAAAGTAGAAACCCATTTTGGTAATGGGAGAGGAATTTCATGACATTACCCATATAATAGTGTTTGGATAATTGATAAAGAGAATTTAGCATTGTGCTTCAAATGCTTTTATTGAAAGTCGGATTACCACAGACATGCTCCGAGATAGCATTGACATGTTCTTTAAGCAAAGGTCATACTTTGGATACTCAAAGGATTTATCAGGAACAACTTATAGAATAAGTCTTCAATTTCATCATGGAAGAAGGGTTTAACCTTGCCAAAAGAAATTTATAACAATAGGTCCTCCGTCCAGGTGTGCTAGGCATGAAATCACCTTATTGGGTCAAAAACTAAAATTATAGCTCTTGGGAATATGTTCCAACCATCATATCACACCGAGATTCAGATCTGATTGGTGTCTGGATACCTCAAACTCAGGATGCCTGAGAAGAAAGAGGTGCAACACAACATGACGGGATGACATTGTAAGATTCTCGGGAAATGAACTATGGAAGCAAGTTCCGAAACAAGAGTTCATCATTAAAACCAAGGAGAGGATGAAGAGGTGGCTGCTTGACTCAACGACAATTCATTGAGATTTCCAAAAGATGGATTTCCACACTTATGTGAACAAGGAGATAACATTTGTCAGATCAAATGATATAATGAGGTATGCTCAAGGAAAACATACACAGTTAAACATTGATTGAAAGGTGCACCCGAAATATGGGCTTATGTAGCATAGTTAAAATTTAGCACAATAATGATATGGACAATCAGGATAGGAATGACTTGAAGGGTTATTAAACTCATAAGCAACGAAAATTACTTAGAGTTAATGAATCGAATTATGGACTCGATTCACTATTTGGTGTCCCTGAGTGTCTAACAACTCAGAACCCGGGGAAAAATTGGAATCAGTGAGAAATAATACTTGAAGAAGAACTCATAAGAAGTAATATGGTTCTTTGATTTTATCGAGATACCACAGGGTAATACTCGAAGGTAGAACGTAATAGAGGTTGCAGAGGTGTATTGATCTGCAGAAGGCAAGTGCTTTAAGTAGTCCGAGAAATGGAATCAAGGAGAAAATATGATCAGAACCACGATTGCAAATGATCAATTCACAGATACCAAATGATATTATATCAAGGGAATAGTTATTATTACAAGAAGCTTCCATGATAGGATATACATCGTGTCCATGGGCATGAACACAAAGTTCAAGGTCGACTCCCACTTCTTCAATGTATAACCTTCCATTCACCTCTCGTATTTCGAAAATGAAATTAGTTGTTGAAAGTTTTTACCTGGTGCAATACCAGATAAGTATGACTCATGAAATCTTTCGGGTTCACACGGATTATGGAAGGCGTAGGTTCAACCCATCAGGGCATCTTAGGAACATATACTACAAACTTCGGAGTAGATAATACAAGTTCAAAAGTAGAGCATGGTTCACAAGCAGAGGATACAATTTACCAAAGGCATTATCTATCCAAGGAGAGGCTCATAAGTTCAATGAATATGAAGGACGGTGTCAGACAAAATCCAACAAAGGATCTGGTGGTCCATAAGGGATCTGATGTGAGCATCGGTACTCAACCAAAGGAAGAAAGAATGCAAGGAGATCAGATTATAGAAACAACTGACTAACTCAAAGTTCAAATGCAAAGGAATTACGAATTCCAAGACAAGGGATCAGAAGCAATGCTCTGATTAGGGATGGTTAAGTTGTATAGCCTTAGGGGTACAATCGATGGCAAATTGATTGGTCGAGATCTAGCTCATGTTTAAAATGGTGTCTGAGTCGGAAGGATGAATTCTAGCATCTGGTTGAGGATTGCGAGAATTCGCACTTATTGAATCAATGAGATAAAAATGATACTGGCAAAGGATGCTAATAATATTACTATACTTATGCGATTAACCATAATGCAAGCAAGCAAGAATTTCAAGAGCAATAAGCTGTTGAGGATTTTCGGAAGATCAAATAGTATTTTGAAGACTTGGGTGAAACACATGAACAATTCGGGATGAATGGATACTCGATAAGGGCGAGAAACTATCCGTATGGGTATTCAGGTGGCAAGGAACTGCAAGGCAGATGGCACAAAATATTCTCAAAACAATAGAGAGGATTTCAGGGTATCTTGTAATAACAAGAGCAACTGGGGACTAAGGTAGAAATGGCAAGTGCATGTAGTTATATATAGGGGTTGATGGTGGAATGAAATTGCAAACACAATGAGCACAAGTTCTCAGGATAACATCAGAGAGTATCTTCTGAATCTTCTGGTGTAGTAGGCGATCATCTGTAATAAGGGGCTCTCTGGAAGGAAGTAATTATGAGAACCTAGAGTTAGAGTTAGCAAAATCTATTAACCTGAATAGAAGAGAGATCAGAGTCCCAGAGTATAGACAAGGAATAAAAGATCCTAATACCACCCAATGGTGACGTGGGCCCGTAAGACACACAACCATGTTAGTAAAAAGTTTTGCAATGTCTAGACTCGACTTCGGTCAAGGAGTGTGGAAGGGGGATTCTATAGGTAGTCGGCTCTGATACCAACTTGTGATGCCCCCGATTCAATCGTACACTAATCATACACGCAAACGTGTACAATCAAGATCAGGGACTCACGGGAAGATATCACAACACAACTCTACAAATAAAATAAGTCATACAAGCATCATATTATAAGCCAGGGGCCTCGAGGGCTCAAATACAAGAGCTCGATCATAGACGAGTCAGCGGAAGCAACAATATCTGAGTACAGACATAAGTTAAACAAGTTTGCCTTAAAAAGGCTAGCACAAAATGGGATACAGATCGAAAGAGGCGTAGGCCTCCTGCCTGGGATCCTCCTAAACTACTCCTGGTCGTCGTCAACAGGCTGCACGTAGTAGTAGGCACCTCCCAAGTAGTAGTAGTCGTCATCGACAGTGGCGTCTGGCCCCTGGGCTCCATCGTCTGATCGCAGCAATCGGGTATAGAAAGGGGGAAAAGAGGGACCAAAGCAACCGTGAGTACTCATCCAAAGTACTCGCAAGCAAGGAGCTACACTACATATGTATGCATTGGTATCAAATGGAAAAGGGGTATCATATGTGGACTGAACTGCAGAATGCCGGAATAAGAAGGGGGATAGCTAGTCCTTTCGAAGACTACGCTTCTAGTTACCTCCATCTTGCAGCATGTAGAAGAGAGTAGATGGTAAGTTCACCAAGTAACATCGCACAGCATAATCCTAACCGATGATCCTCCCCTCATCGCCCTGTTAAAGAGCGATCACCGGGTTGTATCTGGCACTTGGAAAGGTGTGTTTTATTAAGTATCCGGTTCTAGTTGTCATAAGGTCAAGGTACAACTCCAAGTCGTCCTGTTACCGAAGATCACGGCTATTCGAATAGATTAACTTCCCTGCAGGGGTGCACCATATTTCCCAACACGCTCAATCCCCTTTGTCCAGACACACTTGTCTGGGTCATGCCCGGCCTCGGAAGATCAACACGTCGCAGCCCTACCTAGGCACAACAGAGAGGTCAGCATGCCGGTCTAAATCCTATGGCGCAGGGGTCTGGGCCCATCGCCCATTGCACACCTGCATGTTGCGTACGCGGCCGGTGAGCAGACCTAGCCTCCCTTATACAAGAGCAGGCATTCCAGTCCAACCCGGCGCGTGCCGCTCAGTCGCTGACGTCACAAAGGCTTTGGCTGATACCACGACGTCCAGTGCCCATAACTGTTCCCCCGTAGTTGGTTAGTGCGTATAGGCCAGTAGCCAGACTCAGATCAAATACCCAGATCTCATTAAGCGTGTTATTTTGAAGTAACCGCGAACGCCAACCAGGGCCAGGCCCACCTCTCACCTAGGTGGTCTCCGCCTGCCCTGTCGCTCCGCCTCAAAGTAACAGTCGGGGGCCATCGGGAACCTAGGCCCACCACTACCTGGGTGGAACCACCTGCCCCTTCAGCCCCCCGACTTTAGTCACAACATGTATAGTATATATATATAGTATAAACCCGTGATCAACACCCGAGTGATCACGGCCCGATAGTATAGCATGGCAGACTGACTAGAATGTAGGGCCACTGAGGATAATCTAGCATCCTATACTAAACATTTAGGATTGCTGGTAAGGTATCAACAGCTATAGCAACAATGACAGGCTATGCATTGGAATAGGATTAACGGAAAACAATAACATGCTACACTACTCTAATGCAAGCAGTAGAAAGAAGAGTAAGCGATATCTGGTGATCAAGTGGGGGGCTTGCCTGGAAGCTTTGTTGTACAGGAAGAAGGGTCGTCGGTGACGTAGTCGTACTCAGCGGCATCAGCGCCGGTCTCGGGGTCTACCGGAGAAGAAGAGTGGGGAAGAAACAGTAAATGCGGAGCAAACAAAGCATCACAAAACATAACATGGCAATACGTGGTGCTAGGTATGCCCTAACGCGGTGGAAGGTGATACCGGCGGAGGGCGAAACATCCGGGAAGGTACTCCCGGTGTTTGGCATTTTTGGAAAGATGAACCGGAGGGGGAAAGTTGCGTGTTCGCTATGCTAGGGATGCATGGTGGACGAACGGGCTGCGTGTCCGGATTCGTCTCGTTGTTCTGAGCAACTTTCATGTACAAAGTATTTTCATCCGAGATACGGATTAATTTATATGATTTTTCAAAGTTTTAAAGAATTTCTAGAATTTAATTATTTATTATTAAATTCGACAAAAATGAATAATGACATCAGCATGATGTCATCATGACATCAGCAGTCAACCAGTCGGTTGACTGGTCAACCTGTCAACCAGGGCCCGCCTGTCATAGGCTGTTTAATTAGCAGGTTAATTAAACAGAGTAATTAAGTTAAGTTAATTAACCTAATTAATTAATTAATTAATATTTATTAACGTTATTTTTTACTCTTTTTGCACAGGGGCATGGGGGGCCCCACTGGGCCGTGGCCCATAGGGCCAACCGGGCGTGTGGGTTAACGGGGTTGTGGGCGGGGTTGCCCGTCGAGGCAAACCCTGGCAAGGCGCGCCAGGTGCTGGAGCGCGCGGCCGCGAGGGTGGGGAGCAACGGGCGGCGCCGATGGAGGGCGGCACACGCGTGGCAGGCGAGCGGGGCGGGGGCAGCGCTAGGCGGCGGGGCTATGTAGCGGAGGCAGCGGGTGGTGCTAGATGGCTGCGGTGGCATAGGAGCAGGGTGCCGGCACGGTTGGAGGAGGCGGGCAGCACAAGGAGGAGGCGAGGCGAGCCGAAGCGCTCGGGCACGAGCGGCAGCGGCGACCAGCGCGGCGGCGCGCGTCGAGCAGCAGCAGCCAGCGGACGGCACGAGGCGCGGGCTGAGGGAGGCGCAGCAGACGTGCGAGCGCGAGGCGGCGTGGGCTCGGGCACGCGTGGCGTGGACTGGGTGGGCTCGACGCCGCTCGGGACGCGGGGCGGGCGCGATGACCGCGGCTACTATCAGGAGCACGGGCGGCATGGACGACGGCCGAGGAGCACCGTGGCTGAACCGCAGACGCGGCGAGCAGCCAAGCGCGGGCGCGCGCTAGGAGGGGCGCGCATAGGGGTGGCCGTGCGAGCAGGCAAAAGGCGGGGGGCGCGCAGGATGAGATGTGGACGAAGGCGGCAAAAGCTACATCGTGGTGAGGCGGAGCATGGCCACTGGTGAGGGGAGCGACGGACTCGGGCGGGCGATCTAGAGAGGTAACAGGAGAGGGGCGGGATGGGAGCCTCACCGTGGAGGCACACGTAGGCCCGGTGAAAGCTTAGGAGCAGTAGGGAGCAACGGATCGACGCGGACGACGACAGTGATCCGAGGAAGAAGGCGAAGTGGGCGACTGCGCTGGTGGTCCTCCTCGTCAATCCAGGGTCGTAGGCGACGGTGATTGCCGGGGATGCAGAAGACAGGACCGGCTCGATCTGCGCGCAATGGCATCGCCCAGCTTGAATGGACGGCTTCAGACGACGGAGACAAGCGAGGCGGTGCTCGTGGAGACGAGCTGCGGGCGCGGAAACGCTGGTGGCCGCGACGGAGCATGGTGGTCGGTGACGGCCGTGCTCGAGAGATGGGGAATCGGTGAGGAGGGATAGAGCGAGGTGAGTGGAGAGCGCTGGGGCATGTGGAAGTGGGTGGAGGCAGGGGAAGACAAATATCTAGGAGGGGTGGCTCGGTGGAGGCCTTATCCTGCTGGCCATCGCCGGTGAGGGGGTTCGACGGCGACGAGCACGAGCGGACGCTCGGTCGGACGCGCCCGAGGTACAGGGAAAAGGGGCGAAGGGTTAGAGTGTACCGGCTGGACCAGTTGGGTCAAGGCCCAGGGGGCATGGGGTTGTGGGGCTTTTCTTTTTAGTTGCTTGTATTTTCTTTTTCATTTATTTATTCCTTTCCTACTTTGCATTATATTTGAGCTACTCAAAGAGTTTTGTTTAAAACAAAACTTGGCACAAAAATACAGTGCAATATTCTGGGTTGCTACGAAAAGTTTCAAAGCATTTGGGAGTGTTCAACTATTTTTAGAAATTGAATATAATTGTTGTTGGACCACTTAATTAAATTCCAGGGGCATTTTGTGAATTCACATGAGGTTGGTTTCAACATGACAATGATCAGGGTAATTTATAGAATAATGTGAACAATTTAGTTTTGACATTTGAAAAGTTTTATTTTTGACTTTAAATTTAAATTTGAATTTGAACCGGTTTCGAATCAACATGAGTTTAACAACAGTAATCGTGGTGACGTGGCATCATTTGTGTGTGATTACTGTAGCATAACTACTGGGGTGTTACATACATCCAGGACAAATTTATGACAGAATCAAGATAGCCATACCTGTGATGTAGTAGAAGTGTTCCAATACATTACCAAAATTATCATCACGGAAGTGTCCACTTCCATGACGATAAATCGCGCGTCACAGAAGTGCTTTCATAAAGGGTGACCGACACATGGCATCCACCGTAACGGAACGCCATTAAGCTATCGGGTCCGGTTTTGGATCCGATAACCCGTTAACAGCCCCGACCAATGTGGATTTTCCACATGTAAAATCATCATTGGCTGGAGGGAACACGTGTCGGCTCGCCGCTGGGACAGATGTCATCCACTCATTGGACACAAAGCGCCTATGATACGTCGAGACCTGGCACGGCCCAACAGAGGCCCATTCCTGTGAAAAGGTCGGCCCGTTTGACTTGGTCAAAAGGTGGCAAGCTGGCCCACGGCAAGCCTGTTAATGGCCTGTTCGCATATAGCCCATTTACAACCTGCTAACCCAGGGCCCGTTTACGGCCTATCCGAATTAGGCCTAGTAGCATCATCTGGGCCGTCCAATATAATTCCAGCCTGTTTTAACTTCCGGCCCATGTATGCCCCATGACGTCTTTTGGCCCATATGAGGCCCTTAGTAACCCTCGACCCATTAACGGCCCGTGGTAAAACTGGCCCGTAGTGAACAGTGTATCACTTTATACCCATTAACGGCCCATTATACCGTTGGGCCGTTTCCAGCCCATGTTATCTTTCGGCCAGCATTCGTTTACTTTCGGCCCGTTACTGTCATTTTCTGCTTGTGGGAGAAATTCAGCCCGTGGTTACAGTCGGCCCGTTTGTGGCCCGTTAATACATTGGGCCATTTTCATAGCATCATCAAATACGGCCGATTAACGACGGCCCATTATGGTCGGCCCATGAATGGATGATTTCAACTCTAGCCCATTTACGGCCATAATGTGGTCTGTTATTGGCCCATTTTTGGCCAACCGATCATACGGCTCGTAGAAGGCCCATTGATGATACGGCCCGTAGAAGGCCCATTGTGTCTACGGCTCGTATAAGGCCCATTGTTTCTACGCCCCGTAGAAGGCCCATTGTTTCTATGACCTGTAGGAGGCCCATGCTAACTACAGTAAATATGTAGCCCATGGTTAATGTGGCCTAGTTTTAAAAAATAGGCTATTGCGGCCACTAGCAAACCACGGAAAAAGAACTGCATTGACTACAAGAAAACAAATAAACAAGACAATAAGGAAATAAATAGGCAAGCAACTTATGCTAGGCTATCACGGCTATTACACATATTACATCCA
This sequence comes from Triticum urartu, assembly GCF_003073215.2. Taxonomy (NCBI): domain Eukaryota; kingdom Viridiplantae; phylum Streptophyta; class Magnoliopsida; order Poales; family Poaceae; genus Triticum; species Triticum urartu. The sequence continues at coordinate 240,907,950 of NC_053023.1, read as the reverse complement.
CTGGGCATCAAAATTCACCACCAGTACAAATATAGGGAACAAAGCAGCATATAAACGCTGCAGCAAAACAAGTCCAGAACTGAAACCACTTCCGAAGAGCTCAAGAAACAATATCCTGGGTACCCATAATGCTGGCAAGATGCTTAGCAAGCTTATTAACTTTCTCTTGCTTGGCGCTTAAATCCTCCAGCACTTGCTGTTCCACCAGAAAGTATGCATCTGAATTCTGCAGGGACTTCCTCAGTCCTTTGGCTTCCTGTCGCATAACATCTGATCGATGTCTTTTAACTTGAAGTTGAAACTCAAGAAGCCAAAATGTTCAGGCAGCGATTTCGAAGAGCTGGTGCCAGCAGTAGTAGCAAGTAACTCAAACACTACATCAAGACATGAATTTGGGGTTGTCTTAGTGTCTTCAATATAGTTTTTATCAGCTTTCTTGGAGACCAACAGGGATGTCTCACTATCTTGAACCTTATCTGCATTACTTCCTGTACCATTGCATAACGGGGTACTCTTCTCCAATATTTTATCCGCAATCTAAAATAGAAACAAACAAACACATCATAGGTTTACAATGTAGTATATGAAACTCGTTTTGGTAAACCAGTTCAGTAGTAAGGTGGACAGGATAACAACATGAAACAAACATATATCTATGTAGTATGGTCACTGTATGGTCTATATCATTCTAGTTTATGTTGCCAAATCAAAATAGATACAGTTCCAATCATATCTATTTAAGACAAAGCATCTTAGACAGAATATAAGTGTGGGAAACTACATAGCAATAACAACACTTGTAAGGTGCATGGCATGATAATATAATTGTTTATTCAATTGAAACTGAAATCAACATAGAGCAAGTTACAACAGCAAACACGTTAAATAAATAGGTTTAAAACATACCTGTTGTGCCATTGGAGTTTCAATTGCATCCTTCAAATTTGAAATTAGTTGCTATGAGTAAATACAGTGATGCAAGAGTAAAGTAGTATGAACCATAGCTACGGAACCTGACTTGAGAACAATTCTTCTTCTGCTTTAAGCATTGACTTGGGGTTCGGAGTGGTGGTCCTCGTGCTTCGGGCACTGTAGTTGCCTTACTAACTACTCGTGTTTGGGTACTCTATGGTGGAGATGGTGTTGTGTCAATGGGAACTGGGTTACTATCTGCTGGGTTTGGGGTTAGAAGGGTGTAGCTGGTTCTCTGTCCAACTGGGTAGGGGTACAATCTGCGTGAGTCTAGGTTATGTGTGGTGGGATTTGTTCTTGGGCAAGTACAACCGTGGTTCTATCTCCATCGACAGGTAGCACGATCTTTTCTGAAGACCGTGTTTTTACTCCCAAGATACTGCCATCACCCCCTCCAATCGAAATGGTTGATAAACAAGAAAAGTAATTGAATGTACAGACATTGTAAGATAGACAGGTGCAATGGATAGTAGGGAAGAAAACAGGGCATGAAATAATTCACATTTATGTTGTCTAACCAAACGGAATAGAGGGACATAATTTCAAATATATGATGGCTAATTAAATAGGATAGCATGACACAATTTTGCATGTATGATGGCTAACTAAAGAGGATAGAATGACATACTTCAAAATATGATGACTATGTAAACAGGATGACATGATATAACTATACGATGTGTCTATTAAAGTGGTTCGCATGCCATAAATCACAAACATGCCATCGATGGAAACATGATGGCATGATATAATTCACGGATAGAATGACATAATTCAACATATGACTATGTGAACAGGATGAGATGATATAACTATATTATGTCTTTAGAAAATGGGTTGGCATGCCATAATTCATATACATGCTGTCTATCTAAACATCATGGCATGATATAATTCAAATATATGATTTATATACTAAGGAAGTGAGCAGAGGGCAATCGCATATATGATGTGTCAACTAAGGAGATGGCATTCAATATTGTGTATATGATGTAAAAACTAAGCATTGCAATACAACATATGCATGATATGAGTAATATAACCTTGCCAAGTTTGAGCATACACCTCAGGGGGATAATAGGACTGGTCATCTGCCTCTGAATCATCCTCTGAAGAGCTATCTGTAACCATCAACATATCTGCTTCACTAGGTAGCATTGTCTGCTCTGAAGACCTTGTTTTCACTCCAGATTTCTCCATCACCAATTCAAATGGCTGATGCACAGGAAGAGCAGTTGAATATACAAACATTGTCGAAAAAAGCAATGAGAAATACAAAAAAGGACGACATGATATAATTCACATATATGACGCTTGGCTAAACAACATGGCATTCAATAATTCACATATATAATGCCTTGCAACAAGATAGCATTGCGTAATTCGCATATATAATGTCTTGCAAAAAGATGGAATTGCATAATTCACATATATGGTAATTAGACATTAAACAGGTGGCATTCACACAAATCATGTCTAAACTAAGAAAATGACATAGCAATGCAAGATACCATACGCACGATATGAGCAACATAACCCTGCGAAGTTAGAGCATGCACCTCGGGGGGGGGGGGGTAGGACTGGTCATCTGTCTCTGAATCCTCCTCTGAGGAGCTATCTGTAACCAGCAAGAGATGCACTTCGTCAGATAGCATTGTCTGCTCTGAAGACCTTGTTTCCACTCCAAATTTTTCCATGACCGTGTTGAATGGCTGATGCATAGGATGAGTAATTGAATGTACTAAAATTGTTGACGAATTTAACATGTAATAAAAAATGATGTCATGATATAATTCACATATAAGATGACTGGCTAACCAGGGTGGCATTGCAAAATTCACATATATGATGTCTGGCTAAACAAGATGGCATTGCATGATTCACATATACGATAAAGAAACTAAACAGATGGCATTGACACAAAGCATGTCTAAACTAAGCAGATGACATCTTTGATGTATACAGTAAGCAATGCAAGGCACCATATGCATGATATTACCAACATCAGCATGCCAAGTTAGATCGAAGACCTCAATGGGTAAATAGGAGTGGTCTTCTGCTTCTGAATCCCCCTCAGAACACTTATCTTCCTCTTGATTACGATCCGAAATGGGTGGAGGGGGGCTGCCTTTGCGCCCACCATGGAGCGATGTCTGCATGAAATTTTATTGCCACACAAGGCTCGTCTCTTTTGCTCTACACGTTCAGTTCCATTGTGTACAATAACTGACATGCATAGGAATAAAACATAATGAGATTATGTAAGGAGTGCATGCACAAATCCAGAGTGATGGTAGCAAACTGTGGATAGACCCAAAACAAATGATAGCAGGCAGATAATAGCTTTAGTCAAAAAATATAGATAATGGATCCTTTAATGTTTGTTTGCACCCAACATGAAACTCATAGTAGACACCCGAGATTAAAAAGATAGTAGACAGATAGTACTGATTGCTGCCCCAATATGTACCCCACAACCATTTAAAAACTCAAGTTTCAGCATAAGTTTGGACCTGAGTCGAAGTCTACTAGGTGAACACGACGATAAAGTAGCATGTCATCATATTAAGCGATGCATAACATAAGCACACATGGAAGGGTGCGACCTCTCTTGCAGACCCATGTAGTCCTCAAGGTCATCTGCTCAGTTGATGATGGTAATGCAGGTCATGGCTACCGGCGGCGGGGAAGAAGATCTGAGGCGGCGAAAGACAGTTTGGAGAGCGGATCCCTGCTATGGTGAACCCTTCCGTCATTGGAGCAGCTAAGCTGAGGTGGAACACAGCATCGCAGGAGCAGGACAAAACACACAAGGTTTTCTTTGACACATATCTGTAAAAAAAGTAATTGTGTAAGGGCTTGTTTGAATTTGAGGATTCTAACAATGCAGGGATAGGAAATATACATGAATAGGATAGGAATGCACGTGCAAAACAGAGAATTTAAAAACACATGATTTCTGCCAATATGGGTGTTTGGTTCACAAGAATTGGAAGATCACAGGATGCAAAGAAGCATGTTGAGATTAAGACAAACCACAAGAAGTGTACATCCTCTTTGGCGAAGCCATGTCGATCTCAGCGTGATTGGGTTGGCCGGTGAGGATGCTCCGGCTGACTTGGCTGTCGGAGGAGGGGAAGAAGATCTTAGGCGTCTAGAGATGGAGCCCGAGGTACTGCTCCACTGTGATGCAGGGTTTCATCATCCGAGCAGCTCCGGTGAGTTCTACGACGCCGAGGCTGAAGCAGGACAAGAGAGACAACGTTAACCTGAGTGGAATTCTAATAGCATCTCCAATAGATGATGTAAAATACATAACCACAGAGTGTTAGACATATACATCAGCCGCTCATCTCTGAACTTAACTGTCGAAATTGAACTTAACTTAATTGTCGAAACTGAATTTTGCTGTCGAAACTGAATTTTACTGTCGAAACTGAATGCACTAGAGCTGAGGCTACAAGTTATTCGACTGACTTTTTCATCTCTGGTCAGTTGATTTTGCAACCGTTGGATACGAAATCAAGGGCCTGTAGTTCATCTTCAACCTCCACCCCCCCTAAGCTGCCAGCCACCATCGGCCAAACAGCCGCCCCCGCCGCCTGTGGTCGGCGGTGCGCCGCCCCGCCCCCCCGAAAACACTCCCCACCACCGGTCCGCCGCCGCCCCGGCCATCCCTGTAGCCCCCCCCCCCCGTGCCGAGCTTTTTTTCTCCGGCGATCCCCACGCCACCGCCCCACCACCGCCGGCGACCACCGCCCCCACCCTGAACCCTAAGATAGGTAGTGGGGTACCTTTCTGGCGAGCCCTCCTCCCCACTGTAGCTGGTTCTTCTTTAACTCTGGCGAGCCCCACCCCCACCCCCTGAAAATCGACTGACCCAAAAGTCGATTCAGTCGACTGAAGTGTAGCTATATCGGAGCAGCATCGCAAGCAAGAACAAGAGCGAGAGTAGCAGCGTGAGCAAGAGCAAGAGTGAGAGCAGCAGCACGAGCAAGAGCAAGAGCAGACCAGGCAGGGGACCGAGAGCAAGAGCACAACAGCAGCTCCTACTGATGTGGATGTTGCTGCCGAGGGAGCGACACCGTGGAGGAAGTGTCCTACGATGCCAGCATGGATGGAGCCGTGCCATGTCGGCTCAGGACCAAGCACCGGCAGCACCGTGAGATCGCATCAAGAAGAAAATGCGGTGATTAGTGTACAACCTCTTTGGTGGTGCCGATAAGGCCGCAGCTTCATCTGAGGAAACGGTGATGATGATGCTCTTCCGGTGGTGCAGGTGAAGATGGCGGTGTGGGAATGGAGGTGGCGTGTAAGACGAGGGGAATGTCGGGGCAGCTCCTTGGGGGTGGAGGACGGGGTGGCTGAACCGGCGGGACGACCAGATCGACAACGGATCCTCATCCAGTACGGTGGATGAGGGACGTCGAGGTGTTGCTGTGGATGACGTCATCGAGGAAGAGGCTCCAGCTGGGTGGCGGACGGAGGAGAGTGTGGGGCTTCGCGGGTTTTACCGGCCTCGGTGTACGAATGGGTGGGCGGATGGGATGGGAGTGGGGAACCATGGTTTAGGGACGCACTTGTCCAAAATGTGGGGTAAGTTACAAAAGTACTATTGGGGAACGTAGCAGAATTTTAAAATTTTCTATGCATCACCAAGATCAATCTATGGAGTCATCTAGCAACGAGAGAGAGGAGTGCATATACATACCCTTGTAGACCGCGAGCGGAAGCGTTCAAGAGAACGGGGTTGATGGAGTCGTACTCGTCGTGATCCAAATCACCGATGACCGAGCGCCGAACGGACGACACCTCCGCATTAAACACACGTACGGTTGGGGAAGACGTCTCCTCCTTCTTGATCCAACAAGGGGGAAGGAGAGGTTGATGGAGATCCAACAGCACGACGGCGTGGTGGTGGAAGCAGCGGGGATCTCGGCAGGGCTTCGCCAAGCTCAGCGAGAGGGAGAGGTGTTACGAGGGGAAAGGGAGGCGCCAGGGGCTAGGCTGCGGCTCCCATGCGCCTCCCCACTATATATAGGGGTGGAGGGGGATGGTTTCTTGCCCTCCAAGTCCATTGGGGCGTTGGCAAAGGTGGGGAAAAGAAATCCCATCATTTCCCTTCCCCACCGATTGTTATCCCCCCTTTTTAGGGATCTTGATCTTATCCCTTCGGGATATGATCTTATACCTTCTAAGGGGGATCTTGGTGCACCTTGACCAGGGGTGTGGGGCCTTGACCCCACTACCCACGTTCATGTGGGTCCCCTCATGCAGGTGGGCCCCACTCCGGAACCTTCTAGAACCTTCCCGCTACAATACCGAAAAATCCCGAACATTTTCCGGTGGCCAAAATAGGACTTCCCTGTAACACCCTCGATGCGACTATAGCTCCCACGTGTCGAGGCACGACTTAGAGACATAATCGCATTGAAGGCATATGTCGCAAGTTAGGCAATCTTCACAAACATCCCATGTAATATGATAATAAAAGGGGAGATAACATAGTTGGCTTCACTCGCCACGTCAATCAAGTACATAAATAACATTACATCATCCAAACACTCATGGCCCGACTACGGCGCCAAAATAAAAGAGAACCCAACATGCGACACGGTCCCAATCACCCCCAACTGGGCACCACTACTGATCATCGGGAAAAGAAACATAGTAACGTTGAGAGTCTTCGTCGAACTCCCACTTGAGCTCATACGCGTCACCTGGAGCGGAATCATCAGGCCCTGCATCTGGTGTAATAGTAACCTATGAGCCACAGGGACTCAGCAATCTCGCACCCTTGCGATCAAGACTATTTAAGCTTATAGGTAAGGCAAGGTAAAATATGAGTGGAGCTGCAGCAAGCGACTAGCAAGTATGGTAGCTAACTTATTCACAAAAGAAAGCGAGAAGAGGAGGCAAAGCGCGAGCGAGAAACTAGAGAGCAACCTGCGCAAACATTACTCCAACACCGTTTCCACTTCCCAGACTCCGCCAAGAAGAGGCCATCACGGTAACACACTCAGTTGATTCATTTTAATTAAGTTAAGGTTCAAGTTATCTACAACCGGACATTAACAAATTCCCATCTGCCCATAACCGCGGGCACGGCTTTCGAAAGTTCAATCCCTGCAGGGGAGTCCCAACTTAGCCCATGACAAGCTCTCACGGTCAACGAAGGAATAGACCTCCTCCCAAGACGTTCCGATCAGACTCGGTGTCTCGGTTACTCAAGACACTTCGACAGGTTAAAACAAGACCAGCAACACCACCCGAATGTGCCGACAAATCCCGATAGGAGCTGCACATATATCGTTCTCAGGGCACACTCAGATAGGTCAAGCTACGAGTAAAACCAACCCTCGAGTTTCCCCGAGGTGGCCCCGCAGGCTGCCCGGTTCGGACCAACACTCAGAGGGTATGATCATCTTGCCTGCACAGTTGTCAGAGTTGACTGGATCCTCGAAAGCAAACTCAACGGGCTCCTCATTAGCGAACTCGTCTCCCGGCTCTACCCAAACAAGACAAACAAGCAACAAGGATACAATCAACCACGTGCAAGAACAAGCAATATGATGAAATGGTGATATGCTATGCGGGATGCGATGCGGGATGCCAAATGCAAGATATGACAGGAAATGCATGAACCTGGCCTCAACATGGAAATCCAAGTGTTCCACTGGAAAGATGAGATGAAATCGCTTGAAAACAATATAAAGAACGCCGGAATCAGAGTTACGGTTTGGAAATGGCAAGCGATTCAAAAATGGCACCGGTCTGCGATTTACAGCAAGTAGGCCTCTAAATGCAATGAAATGAACATGCTACAGCACCCAACCATGACAACAAAATACATGGCAGGGATGCACACAAGATGCTTAACCAAAGTCTAGCACTGAGCTATGGCCAAATCATCCATTAACAGGTTCAAACAAGCATGGCAAAAAAGCAAATGGCAAACAGATCTCAGACTTAGTGAAATTAACACGTGTCTGAAATTTCAGATCAGGTAGCCCTCTTCGGAGCAACAAAACTACATGCTACAGGACCTGAACATGGCAAATTAAAGCATGTCATGGAGCTACTCAAAGAGCTTAACAAAAGTCCCTTAGCGACCTTGAGCCAAAAGGGAACAGAAAGTACAATTGCAAGCATGTGAACATAGCAAAAACATAATCAGTTTTCATACTTAGTGAAAACTGGCACATGCTGAAATATAACTCAAGTAGCCATGCTTACGAGCTCGATGCACTCACTACGGTGCAATTCATGGCAATACAAGCATAGACCTATCAAGAAGGCACAAAATTCAAGCTAGACATGGCAAGAACAATAGCATAGCATGCACGGGTCAACTACAACATCACCGGCAAAATTGCAAACAAGTTGACAATCTGCCCAGAATCACAAAGTAGCAAAAGTAGAGCTCGATTGACTCAAGCTAGGGTGCTCCATAATTGCAAACAAAGACATGGATGGATAGAGCACTACAAGATTAACAAAACTGCCTTACTGATCATCCTCAAAAGAGGCACGGATCACTAGGAAACAACAAGAACATATGGAATCATGAGATAAACAGCTCCAGGACTTAGTGAAATTACTAAGTCCCTGAAAACAGACTTAGCAAGTGCACCACTTTGCAAGCTTGCACAAGTCACCACACACATCCTAAAAATACATGGGTTGCACCTCTGGAAACATGACAAAACCCTTAACAAAACACATGTAGAACTCACGGGTATATCATGCACACAATAATCATGGCAAAAATGACAAAAGTGCTAAACGGAGTAGCAGATCTGACAATTAACCCAAGTAGCCCTCTTCTAACAGCATTTCGGGCATCAAGACGAGTTCGAATGAAAATGATGCAATGGAGTGAAATGATGTACTCTCTGAGATGAACATTTTGATATGTTATATGCATGAATCGGATCTACGGATGCAAAGTTACGGGGCCTGAACAGAGGCACTTGGATCTGCAATTTCGGGAGTTAGCAAAAAAAACACCTCCTAGGGTTTACTGTAGCCGTCTCGGATCTGGATCGGGGCGCGCCTCCCGAGGTGGATCCGAGCTCGCCGGCCGGCTGGTCGGCGATGATGGGCGGTGGCGGCCGGAGTTAGAGGGAGGAAGCGGCCGGGGCGGCGAAGGAAGCTCGCCGGCCTCGGGCGAGCACGCGGCGGGGCGGAGGAGCTCCGGGCAGCCGGCGTTGGCTGCGGCGGCGTCGGACGGATCGCGACGGCGGCGGGGCGTCGGAGGCGACCAGGGCGCGGGCGGCTCGGCGGAGAAGGGACGCGGGCGCGCGAGCACCGCTGCGGGCCGGGAAGGGCCGGCGATGGACCTCGCGGGCCCTGGCGGCGCGGTGAACTGGGGACCGGGGGGCGGCGAATGAGGGGGCGACACGTGGCTGCGGCGGGGAGCAGCGGACACGTTTGGCCAGACGGAAATTCGTTCGCCGGCGCGTGGAGACGAAGGGGACTAGGGTTTTGAGAGGGGATCCGCGAATTTTTCGAGGGGGGTTCTTTAAATAGGCGTAGGAGGAGCTAGGAGAGTCCAAATGAGGTGCGGTTTTCGGCCACGCGATCATGATCGAACGCTCTAGATGATGGAGCGGAGTTAGGTGGGTTTTGGGCCAAATTGGAGGGGTGTTGGGCTGCAACACACACGAGGCCTTTTCGGTCCCTCGGTTAACCGTTGGAGTATCAAACGAAGTCCAAATGATACGAAACTTGACAGGCGGTCTACTGGTAGTAAACCAAGTCCGCTTGGCAAGTCTCGGTCCAATCCAGAAATGTTTAAACCCCACACATGAAAGAAAGCTAGAAATGACCACCAGAGGAGAACGAAGCGCCGGAATGCAAAACGGACAACGGGGAAAACGCTCGAACGCATGAGACGAACACGTATGCAAATGCAAAGCACATGTTGACATGATATGATATGCATGACAACGACAACAACACACGGAGACAAAACCCGAACCTAAGGAAATAAATATAACTTAACGCCGGAAACGGCAAGAGTTGGAGTACAAATTGGGAAAGTTACATCCGGGGTGTTACAACACTCCACCACTATGAAAGGATCTCATCCCGAGATCTAGGACTGAAAGAACGCTAGGTACTCAGAACGGAGGTGATCCTCGCGTTCCCAGGTAGCTTCATGGTCGGAATGGTGTGACCACTTGACTTTGAGAAATTTGATTGACTTGTTGCGAGTCTTGCGTTCAGTCTCTTCAAGAATAGCAACTGGGTGCTCACGATATGAAAGATCTTCTTGGAGCTCAATGTCCTCGAAGTTGACGGTGCGGTCAGGAGTCTTGAAGCACTTTCAAAGCTGAGAGACATGGAACACGTCATGAACATTTGCAAATTTTGAAGGAAGCTCGAGTTGATAGGCGAGGTCGCCTCTCTTGCTGACAATCTTGAAAGGTCCCACGTATCTAGGGGCAAGCTTCCCTTTGATACCGAAGCGACGAGTACGTTTCATAGGAGAGACACAAAGGTAAACATGATCTCCGATCTCGAAAGCCAAATCATGGTGCTTACTATCATAGTAGCTCTTCTGGCGGGATTGTGCCACTTTGAGGTTATCACAAATGACTTTGCACATTTCTTCTGCTTCTATGATTAAGTCATTACCCAAAAGCTGACATTCACCGGTTTCAGACCAGTTGAGAGGGGTACGACACTCCCTGCCATACAGAATTTCAAAAGGGGCCTTGCCCGAACATGGTTGAAAACTGTTGTTGTAGGAGAATTCAGCATAAGGAAGACAATCCTCCCACTTCATGCCGAAGGAGATCACACAAGCCCTGAGCATATCTTCAAGAATCTGGTTGAGACGCTCGACTTGACCGCTTGTTTGAGGATGGAAAGCTGTGCTGAAGAGGATGTTCGTGCCCATGGCCTTCTGAAAAGAATCCCAAAACTTCGAGGTAAAGATGCTGCCACGGTCTGAAGAGATCAGTTGAGGAATACCGTGCAGAGAAACAATACGAGAGGTATAGAGTTCCGCCAATTGAGCTGCAGTGGTCGACTCGTTGATAGGAAGAAAGTGAGCCACTTTGGTGAGTTTGTCGATGACAACAAATATAGCATCATTGCCACGCTTGGACTTTGGAAACCCAGTCAAGAAATCCATTTCAATGTGGTCAAACTTCCATTCTGGAATGGCAAGAGGTTGGAGGAGACCAGCTGGCCTTTGGTGTTCTGCCTTCACTCTTCTGCAGACATCACATTCATTCACGAATTGAGCGATCTCGCGCTTCATTCGAGTCCACCAATAAGCTTGCTTAAGGTCCTGATACATCTTCGTGCTCCCAGGGTGGATGGAGAGGAGAGAATTGTGAGCCTCGTTCAAGATCACTTTACGGAGGTCACCTTTGGGTACAACAATACGATCCTCGAAGAAGAGAGTGTCCTTGTCATCAAGGCGGTAGCACTTGTACTTGGACTGACTCTTGGCAATCCCAATCTTCACCTTTTTCACCATAGCATCAAGAAGCTGGGCTTGGCGAATCTGGTCTTCTAAGGTAGGAGAGACTTGAAGGATGGCGAGGAAACCTTGAGGAACAACTTGCAGATTAAGTTTGCGGAAAGCTTCACAAAGCTCGGGTTGATAAGGCTTAAGAATCAGACTGTTGCAGTACGCTTTCCTGCTCAAAGCGTCAGCAATCACATTGGCCTTGCCTGGAGTATACTCAATACTCAGATTATACTCTTGAATCATTTCGACCCATCGAGTTTGCCTGAGGTTGAGATTAGGCTGAGTGAAGATGTACTTGAGACTCTTGTGATCAGTGAAAATGTCCACTTTTCTTCCCAATAGAAGATGTCTCCAAGTCAAAAGAGCATGCACAACTGCCGCCAACTCGAGATCATGAGTGGGGTAGTTCTTCTCATTAGGCTTCAACTGGCGAGATGTATAAGCAACAACTTTCTTCTCTTGCATCAATACTGTGCCAAGACCTTGGAGAGAGGCATCACAAAAGACCTCGTACGGCTTGGATTCATCAGGCGGAGTCAGAACTGGAGCAGTGATCAACTTCTTTTTCAAAGTGTTGAAAGCAATATCACACTCCGGAGACCAAACGTACTTGACGTGCTTCTGAAGAAGATTAGAGGCTTCGCGATCTTAGAAAAGTTTTCAACGAATCTTCGGTAATAGCTTGCGAGACCGAGAAAACTGCGGAGTTGCTTCACGTTCTGAGGAGGTTCCCAATTCACAATTGCAGACACCTTCTCAGGATTCACGGCAATGCCCTTGGCAGAGATGATATGACCAAGATAAAGAACCTCATCAAGCCAGAATTCACACTTGGAGAACTTGGCGTAGAACTGATGTTCTCTGAGCTTATCGAGAACCAAACGCAAGTGCTTGGCATGATCTTCCTTGTTCTTCGAGAAAACCAGAATGTCGTCGAGATAGACCAAAACGAAGTCATTGGTGTAGGCGTTGAAGATGAAATTCATCATGTGAGAGAACGTCGGAGGAGCGTTGGCGAGGCCAAAAGACATGACAGTGTATTCATATGAACCAAAGCTTGTTCTGAATGCTGTCTTGGGAATATCTTCTTCACGAATGCGAATCTGGTGATAACCCATACGGGAGATCAAGCTTGGAGAATACTTGGGCACCTTTGAGTTGTTCGAACAGCTCATTGATGTTGGGAAGTGGGTATTTGTTCTTGATGGTCTTCTTGTTCACTGGATGGTAATCAACACAAAGTCGGTCCGTTCCATCCTTCTTCACAAAAAGAACACCACAGCCCCACGGAGAAGAACTAGGCCGGATGAGACCCATTTTCTCTTGAATATCGAGTTGCTTCTTCAGCTCCTTCAACTCTTCAGGTCCGAGCTTGTAAGGACATTTGCACACAGGTTCCATGCCAGGCTCAGGATCAATAACAAATTCAACTGGCCGGTGCAGAGGCATTCCGGGAAGCTCTTCTGGAAAGACGTCTTGATATTCGCAAACGACTAGAATTTGAGAGATAGCATCCAATTCACCCTTCTCATTGAGAGAAAATAGACGTATGGTATCATCACGAGCGGCAAAGACAATTACATCCTCAGACGAATGAGTCAATTGAATCTGCCTGGCTGCACAATCAAGTTGAGCCTTGTGCTTAGAAAGCCAATCCATTCTGAGAATAACATCAATATCCGAGTTACCAAGAACCATTGGGGAAGAAAGGAACTTGTAGTCGCCCAAGGTGATAGTAACGTCTGGCACCTCCAGACTACCACTCAAACGTTTGCCAGGAGAAACGATATCCATTTTTTTACCCAAATGAGAAGAAATGAACTCATGCTTGGTAAAAAATTGCTTTGACATGAAACAACGCGATGCACCCGTGTCAAAAAGAACTCTTGCAGGAATATCATTAACCGTAAGGTTACCCATGATGACATCTGAAGAATCCTCTGCCTGAGCTGCATTCATCAAATTGACCTTGGCATGCTTGGGATTATGCTTGACCATAGCTGTACTTGCCGATCTGACAGGAGGAGAAGGAGGAGGAAGACGCCTCTGGTTGAAACACTTGTTGGCATAGTAACCCTTCTGTTGGCACTTGTTGCACGTGACCTCTGAAAGCGGACGGTGATACGGAGCACTCGATCTTGGAGCTTGAGACGAATTCTTGTTCTGAAAGCCAGGGTTGGGTGGGTGGGAAGAACCACTGCCACCTTTACTCTTCTGCTGATACGGCTGACGGAACGGAGGAGGAGGAAGCCAAAACTTCTGCTGCTTGGCCACTTGAGTAGAGGAAGCAGGAGTAACATCTCTGACTCGCTTCTTGGAAGCATCACACCTCAACTGAGCAGCCTCTTGCTTCAGTGCCATGTTGTAGAACTCATCATATCTCAAGGGTTCAAAGAGAACAAGAGCGAGCTGGATTTCTTCTCTGAGACCACCCCTGAACTGATATATCATGCTCTTCTCATCAGGGACGTCCTGCTTGACAAAGCGGGCGAGCTTCTGGAACAACTTGGTTTAGTCATAGACAGACAAAGAGCCTTGCTTCAGGTTGCGGAATTCCTCACGCTTGCTTTCAACCACGCTCTGGGGGATATGATGACCTCGGAAATCTCGACAGAAATCATCCCAAGTGATAACACGTCCACCTCTGGAATCCTTGTACTGCTGGAACCATTCTGCAGCTTGATCTTTGAGTTGGAAGGAAGCGAACTTAACAAAGTCCTCAGGCCTGACGTTACTGCAGTCGAAATGCTTGCACAGATCCACAAGCCAATCGTCAGCATCGGTTGCCTCAACACAATTGCTGAAAGTCTTTGGCCCGTTAGCAAGGAACTGGTTGAGTTTAGCAAAGTGACTCTGATTGCTGCCTTGATTCCCTTGGTTTCCTTGATTGCGCTCTTGGAGAATTTGCATGATCAACTGTGTGTTTGCATTGGTTGCGGCCATCACAGCTTGCCATGCCTCTGGAGGAGGTGGAGGTGGTGGCGGATCAGGATTCGGAGTCGTGCGCGTTGGAGGAGCCATCCTGAAGAGGTTGACCACCATTAGCACATTGACAGATAAATATTGAAGCTGAATCCAACGGAATGAAAATTGCAACATATAGTCTTCACATCCGAACAAAATGAACGAATGCATTCCTCTTGAAATGGTCACATATCCATAAATTGAGAAGCCACGTAGAATTAAGGTAGAGAAATAAATCAACAAGGTACGGATCAAGAACGAATAATCGGTAAGAAATCCCAATCTCCAACCAATATCCGTGGAAGAAAAACTAGAGCTACTAGAATTCCCACCTATGAAACTCCCGAACCTTTCCGGTTATGCAATCAGGTGTTGGGGATACAGGGGAAGCATAATATCTCACCCAAACTAGCAAATCCTACATCCAGCTGTATCCATCCTTCAACACATAACCAAGAAACCTTCGGAAACCATCTACCTCAACCTTCGAAAAGCATCCGTTATACAAGTTATGGCGATACTCCCGAACTCCCGCCCCAGTACTGGGTGGCGTCGAGGTTATCTCACCAACGAACTGCATAAAAGAGATTTTCGATGTCGGCGTACTAAACTCAGGTATTCCAGAACTGCAACGATAAAATTATGATGACAACACCTCAGAGCTCAACTCCCCGGGACACTTCCACTAAACCCCTGACAGGAGGCACCAAGACAATGTTCTCATCATAAAACCATCGGAACGATTCCAAGATACCCGCGTGATCCTAAAATTTTTTTTTTGTGAAATTTGAGAAGAGAAGAGTCAAAAGTCTACGTCAGGATGCCTTACCAAAGCGATGAGGAGACTGGGAAGTAAAAAGAATTCCTAATCTCTCCGATATATAATTCCTAAATGACTCAAAACATTTTTCTAGAGACAACTCGGCCGCTAATAACGATCAAGCAATGGGGCTCCTAAGGTCGGGGAAGGCTCTGATTACCAACTTGTAACACCCTCGATGTGACTATAGCTCCCACGTGTCGAGGCACGGCTTAGAGACATAATCGCATTGAAGGCATATGTCGCAAGTTAGGCAATCTTCACAAACATCCCATGTAATATGATAATAAAAGGGGAGATAACATAGTTGGCTTCACTCGCCACGTCAATCAAGTACATAAATAACATTACATCATCCAAACACTCATGGCCCGACTACGGCGCCAAAATAAAAGAGAACCCAACATGCGACACGGTCCCAATCACCCCCAACTGGGCACCACTACTGATCATCGGGAAAAGAAACATAGTAACGTTGAGAGTCTTCGTCGAACTCCCACTTGAGCTCATACGCGTCACCTGGAGCGGAATCATCAGGCCCTGCATCTGGTGTAATAGCAACCTATGAGCCACAGGGACTCAGCAATCTCGCACCCTTGCGATCAAGACTACTTAAGCTTATAGGTAAGGCAAGGTAAAATATGAGTGGAGCTGCAGCAAGCGACTAGCAAGTATGGTAGCTAACTTATTCGCAAAAGAGAGCGAGAAGAGGAGGCAAAGCGTGAGCGAGAAACTAGAGAGCAACCTGCGCAAACATTACTCCAACACCGTGTCCACTTCCCGGACTCCGCCGAGAAGAGGCCATCATGGTAACACACTCAGTTGATTCATTTTAATTAAGTTAAGGTTCAAGTTATCTACAATCGGACATTAACAAATTCCCATCTACCCATAACCGCGGGCACGGCTTTCGAAACTTCAATCCCTGCAGGGGAGTCCCAACTTAGCCCATGACAAGCTCTCACGGTCAACGAAGGAATAGAACTCCTCCCAAGACATTCCGATCAGACTCGGTGTCTCGGTTACTCAAGACACTTCGACAGGTTAAAACAAGACCAAAAACACCGCCCGAATGTGCCGACAAATCCTGATAGGAGCTGCACATATCTCGTTCTCAGGGAACACTCAGTAGGTCAAGCTACGAGTAAAACCAACCCTCGAGTTTCCCCGAGGTGGCCCCGCAGGCTGCCCGGTTCGGACCAACACTCAGAGGGAGCACTGGACCGGGGGGGTTAAAATAGGATGACCTTTGGGCTCCGGTAACCCAAGGGAAAAAGAGGCTAGGTGGCGAATGGTAAAACCAAGGTTGGTCATTGCTGGAAAAGCTTTAATCAAGGCGAACTATCAAGGGGTTCCCATTATAATCCAACCGCGTAAGGAACGCAAAATCCGGGAACGTAACACCGATATGACGGAAACTAGGGTGGCAAGAGTGGAACAAAACACTAGGCGGGAGGCCGAGCCTTCCACCCTTTACCAAGTATATAGATGCATTAAGATAGCAAGATAATATAATGATATCCCAACAAGTAAATAAATGATGTTCCAACAAGGAACGGCCTCCAATCTTCACCTGCAACTAGCAACGCTATAAGAGGGGCTGAGCAAAGCGGTAACATAGCCAATCAACGGTTTGCTAGGACAATGGTGGGTTAGAGGTT
This sequence comes from Triticum urartu, assembly GCF_003073215.2. Taxonomy (NCBI): domain Eukaryota; kingdom Viridiplantae; phylum Streptophyta; class Magnoliopsida; order Poales; family Poaceae; genus Triticum; species Triticum urartu. The sequence goes on along the minus strand of NC_053023.1, from coordinate 240,891,044 downwards.
TGACATGGCAATTTGGGAGGCTTGCAAGCAAGTGGTAGGCATTGTAGCATTAGCATAGCAAAAGAGCGAGCAAACTAGCATAGCTAAGATAGTAGTGATTTCGAGGGTATGATCATCTTGCCTGCACAGTTGTCAGAGTTGACTGGATCCTCGAAAGCAAACTCAACGGGCTCCTCGTTAGCGAAATCGTCTCCCGGCTCTACCCAAAGAAGACAAACAAGCAACAAGGATACAATCAACCACGTGCAAGAACAAGCAATATGATGAAATGATGATATGCTATGTGGGATGCGATGCGGGATGCCAAATGCAAGATATGACAGGAAATGCATGAACCTGGCCTCAACTTGGAAATCCAAGTGCGCCACTGGAAAGATGATATGAAATCGCTTGAAAACGATATAAAGAACGCCGGAATCGGAGTTACGGTTTGGAAATGGCAAGCGATTCAAAAATGACATCGGTCTGCGATTTACAGCAAGTAGGCCTCTAAATGCAATGAAATGAACATGCTACAGCACCCAAACATGACAACAAAATACATGGCAGGGATGCACACAAGATGCTTAACAAAAGTCTAGCACTGAGCTATGGCCAAATCATCCATTAACAGGTTCAAACAAGCATGGAAAAAAAGCAAATGGCAAACAGATCTCATACTTAGTGAAATTAACACGTGTCTGGAATTTCAGATCAGGTAGCCCTCTTCGGAGCAACAAAACTTCATGCTACAGGACCTGAGCATGGCAAAGTAAAGCATGGCATGGAGCTACTCAAAGAGCTTAACAAAAGTCCCTTAGTGACCTTCAGCCAAAAGTGATAAGAAAATACAATTGCAAGCATGTGAACATAGCAAAAACATAATCAGTTTTCATACTTAGTGAAAACTGGCACATGCTGAAATATAACTCAAGTAGGCATGTTTACGAGCTCGATGCACTCACTACGGTGCAAGCATGGCAAGACAAGCATAGACCTATCAAGAAGGAACAAATTTCAAGCTAGACATGGCAAGAACAATAGCATAGCATGCACGGGTCAACTACAACATCACTGGCAAAATTGCAAACAAGTTGACAATCTGCCCAGAATCACAAAGTAGCAAAAGTAGTGCTCGATTGACTCAAGCTAGGGTGCTCCATAATTGCAAACAAAGACATGTATGGATAGAGCACTACAAGATTAACAAAACTCCCTTACTGATCATCCTCAAAAGAGGCATGGATCACTAGGAAACAACAAGAACATATGGAATCATGAGATAAACAGCTCCAGGACTTAGTGAAATTACTAAGTCCCTGAAAACAGACTTAGCAAGTGCACCACTTTGCAAGCTTGCACAAGTCACCACACACATCCTAAAAATACATGGGTTGCACCTCTGGAAACATGACAAAACCCTTAACAAAACACATGTAGAACTCACAGGCATATCATGCACACAATAATCATGGCAAAAATGACAAAAGTGCTAAACGGAGTAGCAGATCTGACAATTAACCCAAGTAGCCCTCTTCTAACAGCATTTCGTGCATCAAGACGAGTTTAAATGAAAATGATGCAATGGAATGAAATGATGTACTCTCTGAGGTGAACATTTTGATATGCTATATGCATAAATCGGAACTACGGATGCAAAGTCACGGGGCCCCGAACAAAGGCACTTGGATCTGCAATTTCGGGAGTTAGCAAAAAAAACACCTCCTAGGGTTTACTATAGCCGTCTCGGATCTTGATCGAGGCGCGCCTCCCGAGGTGGATCCGAGCTCGCCGGCGGGCTGGTCGGCGACGATGGGTGGTGGCGGCCGGAGTTAGAGGGAGGAATGGGCCGGGGCGGCGCCGGCTTGCGGGGCGGCGAAGGAAGCTCGCCGGCCTCGGGCGAGCACGCGGCGGGGCGGAGGAGCTCCGGGCAGCCGGCGTTGGCTGCGGCGGCGTCGGACGGATCGCGACGGCGGCGGGGCGTCGGAGGCGACCAGGGCGCGGGCGGCTCGGCGGAGAAGGGACGCGGGCGCGCGAGCACCGCTGCGGGCCGGGAAGGGCCGGCGATGGGCCTCGCGGGCCCTAGCGGCGCGGTGAACTGGGGACTGGGCGGCGGCAAATGAGGCGGCGACACGTGGCTGCGGCGGGGAGCAGCGGACACGTCCGGCCGGACGGAAATTCGTCCGCCGGCGCGTGTAGACGAAGGGGACTAGGGTTTCGAGAGGGGATCCGCGAATTTTTCGAGGGGGGTTCTTTAAATAGGCGTAGGAGGAGCTAGGAGAGTCCAAATGAGGTGCGGTTTTCAGCCACGCGATCGTGATCGAACTCTCTAGATGATGGAGCAGAGTTAGGTGGGTTTTGGGCCAAATTGGAGGGGTGTTGGGCTGCAACACACACGAGGCCTTTTTGGTCCCTCGGTTAACCGTTGGAGTATCAAACGAAGTCCAAATGATATGAAACTTGACAGGCGGTCTACCGGTAGTAAACCAAGGCCGCTTGGCAAGTCTCGGTCCAATCCAGAAATGTTTAAACCCCACACACGAAAGAAAGCTAGAAATGACCACCGGAGGAGAACGAAGCGCCGGAATGCAAAACGGACAACGGGGAAAACGCTCGAACGCATGAGACGAACACGTATGCAAATGCAAAGCACATGATGACATGATATGATATGCATGACAACGACAACAACACATGGAGACAAAACCCGAACCTAAGGAAATAAATATAACTTAACGCCGGAAATGGCAAGAGTTGGAGTACAAATTGGGAAAGTTACATCCGGGGTGTTACAACACTCCACCACTGTGAAAGGATCTCGTCCCGAGATCTAGGACTGAAAGAACGCTGGGTACTCAGAACGGAGGTGATCCTCGCGTTCCCAGGTAGCTTCATGGTCGGAATGGTGTGACCACTTGACTTTGAGAAATTTGATTGACTTGTTGTGAGTCTTGCGTTCGGTCTCTTCAAGATTAGCAACTGGGTGCTCACGATATGAAAGATCTTCTTGGAGCTCAATGTCCTCGAAGTTGACGGTGCGGTCAGGAGTCTTGAAGCACTTTTGAAGCTGAGAGACATGGAACACGACATGAACATTTGCAAAGTTTGAAGGAAGCTCGAGTTGATACGCGAGGTCGCCTCTCTTGCTGACAATCTTGAAAGGTCCCACGTATCTAGGGGCAAGCTTCCCTTTGATACCGAAGCGACGAGTACCTTTCATAGGAGAGACACGGAGGTAAACATGATCTCCGATCTCGAAAGCCAAATCACGATGCTTACTATCATAGTAGCTCTTCTGGCGGGATTGGGCCGCTTTGAGGTTGTCACAAATGACTTTGCACATTTCTTCTGCTTCTATGATTAAGTCATTACCCAAAAGCTGACGTTCACCGGTTTCAGACCAGTTGAGAGGGGTACGGCACTTCCTGCCATACAGAATTTCAAAAGGGGCCTTGCCCGAACTTGCTTGAAAACTGTTGTTGTAGGAGAATTCAGCATAAGGAAGACAATCCTCCCACTTCATGCCGAAGGAGATCACACAAGCCCTGAGCATATCTTCAAGAATCTGGTTGACATGCTCGACTTGACCGCTTGTTTGAGGATGGAAAGCTGTGCTGAAGAGGATGTTCGTGCCCATGGCCTTCTGAAAAGAATCCCAAAACTTCGAGGTAAAGATGCTGCCACGGTCTGAAGAGATCAGTTGAGGAATACCGTGCAGAGAAACAATACGAGAGGTATAGAGTTCCGCCAATTGAGCTGCAGTGGTCGACTCTTTGATAGGAAGAAAGTGAGCCACTTTGGTGAGTTTGTCGATGACAACAAATATAGCATCATTGCCACGCTTGGACTTTGGAAACCCAGTCACGAAATCCATTTCAATGTGGTCAAACTTCCATTCTGGAATGGCAAGAGGTTGGAGGAGACCTGCTGGCCTTAGGTGTTCTGCCTTCACTCTTCTGCAGACATCACATTCATTCACGAATTGAGCGATCTCGCGCTTCATTCGAGTCCACCAATAAGCTTGCTTAAGGTCCTGATACATCTTCGTGCTCCCAGGGTGGATGGAGAGGAGAGAATTGTGAGCCTCGTTCAAGATCACTTTACGGAGGTCACCTTTGGGTACAACAATACGATCCTCGAAGAAGAGAGTGTCCTTGTCATCAAGGCGGTAGCACTTGTACTTGGACTGACTCTTGGCAATCCCAATCTTCACCTTTTTCACCATAGCATCAAGAAGCTGGGCTTGGCGAATCTGGTCTTCTAAGGTAGGAGAGACTTGAAGGATGGCGAGGAAACCTTGAGGAACAACTTGCAGATTAAGTTTGCGGAAAGCTTCACAAAGCTCGGGTTGATAAGGCTTAAGAATCAGACTGTTGCAGTACGCTTTCCTGCTCAAAGCGTCAGCAATCACATTGGCCTTGCCTGGAGTATACTCAATACTCGGATTATACTCTTGAATCATTTCGACCCATCGAGTTTGCCTGAGGTTGAGATTAGGCTGAGTGAAGATGTACTTGAGACTCTTGTGATCAGTGAAAATGTCCACTTTTCTTCCCAATAGAAGATGTCTCCAAGTCAAAAGAGCACGCACAACTGCCGCCAACTCGAGATCATGAGTGGGGTAGTTCTTCTCATTAGGCTTCAACTGGCGAGATGTATAAGCAACAACTTTCTTCTCTTGCATCAATACTGTGCCAAGACCTTGGAGAGAGGCATCACAAAAGACCTCGTACGGCTTGGATTCATCAGGCGGAGTCAGAACTGGAGCAGTGATCAACTTCTTTTTCAAAGTGTTGAAAGCAATATCACACTCCGGAGACCAAACGTACTTGACGTGCTTCTGAAGAAGATTAGAGGCTTCGCGATCTTAGAAAAGTTTTCAACGAATCTTCGGCAATAGCTTGCGAGACCGAGAAAACTGCGGAGCTGCTTCACGTTCTGAGGAGGTTCCCAAATCACAATTGCAGACACCTTCTCAGGATTCACGGCAATGCCCTTGGCAGAGATGATATGACCAAGATAAAGAACCTCATCGAGCCAGAATTCACACTTGGAGAACTTGGCGTAGAACTGATGTTCTCTGAGCTTATCAAGAACCAAACGCAAGTGCTTGGCATGATCTTCCTTGTTCTTCGAGAAAACCAGAATGTCGTCGAGATAGACCAAAACGAAGTCATTGGTGTAGGCGTTGAAGATGAAATTCATCATGTGAGAGAACGTCGGAGGAGCGTTGGCGAGGCCAAAAGACATGACAGTGTATTCATATGAACCAAAGCTTGTTCTGAATGCTGTCTTGGGAATATCTTCTTCACGAATGCGAATCTGGTGATAACCCATACGGAGATCAAGCTTGGAGAATACTTGGGCACCTTTGAGTTGTTCGAACAGCTCATTGATGTTGGGAAGTGGGTATTTGTTCTTGATGGTCTTCTTGTTCACTGGACGGTAATCAACACAAAGTCGGTCCGTTCCATCCTTCTTCTTCACAAAAAGAACACCACAGCCCCACAGAGAAGAACTAGGCCGGATGAGACCCATTTTCTCTTGAATATCGAGTTGCTTCTTCAGCTCCTTCAACTCTTCAGGTCCGAGCTTGTAAGGACGTTTGCACACAGGTTCCATGCCAGGCTCAAGATCAATAACGAATTCAACTGGCCGGTGCGGAGGCATTCCTGGAAGCTCTTCTGGAAAGACGTCTTGATATTCGCAAACGACTAGAATTTGAGAGATAGCATCCAATTCACCCTTCTCATTGAGAGAAAATAGACGTATGGTATCATCACGAGCGGCAAAGACAATTACATCCTCAGACGAATGAGTCAATTGAATCTGCCTGGCTGCACAATCAAGTTGAGCCTTGTGCTTAGAAAGCCAATCCATTCCAAGAATAAGATCAATATCCGAGTTACCAAGAACCATTGGGGAAGAAAGGAACTTGTAGTCGCCCAAGGTGATAGTAACGTCTGGCACCTCCAGACTACCACTCAAACGTTTGCCAGGAGAAACGATATCCATTTGTTTACCCAAATGAGAAGAAACAAGCTCATGCTTGGTAAAAAATGGCTTTGACATGAAACAATGCGATGCACCTGTGTCAAAAAGAACTCTTGCAGGAATATCATTAATCGGAAGGTTACCCATGATGACATCTGAAGAATCCTCTGCCTGAGCTGCATTCATCAAATTGACCTTGGCATGCTTGGGGTTATGCTTGACCACAGCTGTACTTGCCGATCTGACAGGAGGAGGAGGAGGAAGACGCCTCTGGTTGAAACACTTGTTGGCATCGTGACCCTTCTGTTGGCACTTGTTGCACGTGACCTCTGAAAGTGGACGGTGATACGGAGCACTCGATCTTGGAGCTTGAGACGATGTCTTGTTCTGAAAGCCAGGGTTGGGTGGGTGGGAAGAACCACTGGCACCTTTACTCTTTTGCAGATACGGCTGACGGAACGGAGGAGGAGGAAGCCAAAACTTCTGCTGCTTGGCCACTTGAGTAGAGGAAGCAGGAGTAACATCTCTGACTCGCTTCTTGGAAGCATCACACCTCAACTGAGCAGCCTCTTGCTTCAGTGCCATGTTGTAGAACTCATCGTATCTCAAGGGTTCAAAGAGAACAAGAGCGAGCTGGATTTCTTCTCTGAGACCACTCTTGAACTGATATATCATGCTCTTCTCATCAGGGACGTCCTGCTTGGCAAAGCGGGTGAGCTTCTGGAACAACTTGGTTTAGTCATAGACAGACAAAGAGCCTTGCTTCAGGTTGCGGAATTCCTCACGCTTGCTTTCAACCACGCTCTGGGGGATATGATGACCTCGGAAATCTCGACAGAAATCATCCCAAGTGATAACACGTCCACCTCTGGAATCCTTGTACTGCTGGAACCATTCTGCAGCTTGATCTTTGAGTTGGAAGGAAGCGAACTTAACAAAGTCCTCAGGCCTGACGTTACTGCAGTCGAAATGCTTGCACAGATCCACAAGCCAATCGTCAGCATCGGTTGCCTCAACACAATTGCTGAAAAATCTTCGGCCTGTTAGCAAGGAACTGCTTGAGTGTAGCAAAGTGACTTCGATTGCTGCCTTGATTCCCTTGGTTGCCTTGATTGCGCTCTTGAAGAATTTGCATGATCAACTGTGTGTTTGCATTGGTTGTGGCCATCACAGCTTGCCATGCCTCCGGAGGAGGTGGAGGTGGTGGCGGATCAGGATTCGGAGTCATGCGCGTTGGAGGAGCCATCCTGAAGAGGTTGACCACCATTAGCACATTGATAGACAATATTGAAGCTGAATCCAACGGAATGAAAATTGCAACATATAGTCTTCACATCCGAACAAAATGAACGAATGCATTCCTCTTGAAATGGTCACATATCCATAAATTGAGAAGCCACGTAGAATTAAGGTAGAGAAATAAATCAACAAGGTACGGATCAAGAAAGAATAATCGGTAAGAAATCCCAATCTCAAACCAATATCCGTGGAAGAAGAACTAGAGCTACTAGAATTCCCACCTATGAAACTCCCGAACCTTTCCGGTTATGCAATCAGGTGTTGGGGATACAGGGGAAGCATAATATCTCACCCCAAACTAGCAAATCCTACATCTAGCTGTATCCATCCTTCAACACATAACCAAGAAGCCTTCAGAAACCATCTACCTCAACCTTCGAAAAACATCCGTTATACAAGTTATGGCGATACTCCCGAACTCCCGCCCCAGTACTGGGTGGCGTCGAGGTTATCTCACCAACGAACTGCATAAAAGAGATTTTCGATGTCGGCGTACTAAACTCAGGTATTCCAGAACTGCAACGATAAAATTATGATGACAACACCTCAGAGCTCAACTCCCCGGGACACTTCCACTAAACCCCTGACAGGAGGCACCAAGACAATGTTCTCATCATAAAACCATCGGAACGATTCCAAGATACCCGCGTGATCCTAAAATTTTTTTTAGTGAAATTTGAGAAGAGAAGAGTCAAAACTCTACGTCAGGATGCCTTACCAGAGCGATGAGGAGACTGGGAAGTAAAAAGAATTCCTAAACTCTCCGATATATAATTCCTAAATGACTCAAAACATTTTTCTAGACACAACTCGGCCGCTAATAACGATCAAGCAATGGGGCTCCTAAGGTCGGGGAAGGCTCTGATTACCAACTTGTAACACCCTCGATGTGACTATAGCTCCCACGTGTCGAGGCACGACTTAGAGACATAATCGCATTGAAGGCATATGTCGCAAGTTAGGCAATCTTCACAACATCCCATGTAATATAATAAAAGGGGAGATAACATAGTTGGCTTACACTCGCCACGTCAATCAAGTACATAAATAACATTACATCATCCAAACACTCATGGCCCGACTACGGCGCCAAAATAAAAGAGAACCCAACATGCGACACGGTCCCAATCACCCCCAACTGGGCACCACTACTGATCATCGGGAAAGGAAACATAGTAACGTTGAGAGTCTTCGTCGAACTCCCACTTGAGCTCATACGCGTCACCTGGAGCGGAATCATCAGGCCCTGCATCTGGTGTAATAGTAATCTGTGAGCCACAGGGACTCAGCAATCTCGCACCCTCGCGATCAAGACTATTTAAGCTTATAGGTATGGCAAGGTAAAATATGAGTGGAGCTGCAGCAAGCGACTAGCAAGTATGGTGGCTAACTTATTCGCAAAAGAGAGCGAGAAGAGGAGGCAAAGCGCGAGCGAGAAACTAGAGAGCAACCTGCGCAAACATTACTCCAACACCGTGTCCACTTCCCGGACTCCGCCGAGAAGAGGCCATCACGGTAACACACTCAGTTGATTCATTTTAATTAAGTTAAGGTTCAAGTTATCTACAACCGGACATTAACAAATTCCCATCTGCCCATAACCGCGGGCACGGCTTTTGAAAGTTCAATCCCTGCAGGGGAGTCCCAACTTAGCCCATGACAAGCTCTCACGGTCAACGAAGGAATAGACCTCCTCCCAAGACGTTCCGATCAGACTCGGTGTCTCGGTTACTCAAGACACTTCGACAGGTTAAAACAAGACCAGCAACACCACCCGAATGTGCCGACAAATCCCGATAGGAGCTGCACATATCTCGTTCTCAGGGCACACTCAGATAGGTCAAGCTACAAGTAAAACCAACCCTCGAGTTTCCCCGAGGTGGCCCCGCAGGCTGCCCGGTTCGGACCAACACTCAGAGGGTATGATCATCTTGCCTGCACAGTTGTCAGAGTTGACTGGATCCTCGAAAGCAAACTCAACGGGCTCCTCATTAGCGAACTCGTCTCCCGGCTCTACCCAAACAAGACAAACAAGCAACAAGGATACAATCAACCACGTGCAAGAACAAGCAATATGATGAAATGGTGATATGCTATGCGGGATGCGATGCGGGATGCCAAATGCAAGATATGACAGGAAATGCATGAACCTGGCCTCAACATGGAAATCCAAGTGTTCCACTGGAAAGATGAGATGAAATCGCTTGAAAACAATATAAAGAACGCCGGAATCAGAGTTACGGTTTGGAAATGGCAAGCGATTCAAAAATGGCACCGGTCTGCGATTTACAGCAAGTAGGCCTCTAAATGCAATGAAATGAACATGCTACAGCACCCAACCATGACAACAAAATACATGGCAGGGATGCACACAAGATGCTTAACCAAAGTCTAGCACTGAGCTACGGCCAAATCATCCATTAACAGGTTCAAACAAGCATGGCAAAAAAGCAAATGGCAAACAGATCTCAGACTTAGTGAAATTAACACGTGTCTGGAATTTCAGATCAGGTAGCCCTCTTCGGAGCAACAAAACTTCATGCTACAGGACCTGAGCATGGCAAAGTAAAGCATGGCATAGAGCTACTCAAAGATCTTAACAAAAGTCCCTTAGTGACCTTGAGCCAAAAGGGATCAGAAAATACAATTGCAAGCATGTGAACATAGCAAAAACATAATCAGTTTTCATACTTAGTGAAAACTGGCACATGCTGAAATATAACTCAAGTAGGCATCTTTACGAGCTCGATGCACTCACTACGGTGCAAGTCATGGCAAGACAAGCATACACCTATCAAGAAGGCACAAAATTCAAGCTAGACATGGCAAGAACAATAGCATAGCATGCACGGGTCAACTACAACATCACCGGCAAAATTGCAAACAAGTTGACAATCTGCCCAGAATCACAAAGTAGTAAAAGTAGAGCTCGGTTGACTCAAGCTAGGGTGCTCTATAATTTCAAACAAAGACATGGATGGATAGATCACTACAAGATTAAAAAAACTCCCTTACTGATCATCCTCAAAAGAGGCACGGATCACTAGGAAACAACAAGAACATATGGCATCATGAGATAAACAGCTCCAGGACTTAGTGAAATTACTAAGTCCCTGAAAACAGACTTAGCAAGTGCACCACTTTGCAAGCTTGCACAAGTCACCACACACATCCTAAAAATACATGGGTTGCACCTCTGGAAAGATGACAAAACCCTTAACAAAACACATGTAGAACTCACGGGCATATCATGCACCCAATAATCATGGCAAAAATGACAAAAGTGCTAAACGGAGTAGCAGATCTGACAATTAACCCAAGTAGCCCTCTTCTAACAGCATTTCGGGCATCAAGACGAGTTCAAATGAAAATGATGCAGTGGAATGAAATGATGTACTCTCTGAGATGAAAATTTTGATATGCTATATGCATGAATCGGAGCTACGGATGCAAAGTTACGGGGCCCCGAACAGAGGCACTTGGATCTGCAATTTCGGGAGTTAGCAAAAAAAACACCTCCTAGGGTTTACTGTAGCCGTCTCGGATCTGGATCGGGGCGCGCCTCCCAAGGTGGATCCGAGCTCGCCGGTAGGCTGGTCGGCAACGATGGGTGGTGGCGGCCGGAGTTAGAGGGAGGAAGGGGCCGGGGCGGCGCCGGCTTGCGGGGCGGCGAAGGAAGCTCGCCGGCCTCGGGCGAGCACGCGGCGGGGCGGAGGAGCTCCGGGCAGCCAGCGTTGGATGCGGCCGCGTCGGACGGATCATGACGGCGGCGGGGCATCGGAGGCGGCCAGGGCACGGGCGGCTCGGCGGAGGAGGGACGCGGGCGCGCGGGCACCGCTGCGGGCCGGGAAGGGCCGGCGATGGGCCTCGCGGGCCCTGGCGGCGCGGTGAACTGGGGACCGGGCGGCGGCGAATGAGGCGGTATCCCGATACCTTGTTCAATCTCGTTACCAGCAAGTCTCTTTACTCGTTCCGTAACACATCATCCCGTGATCAACTCCTTGGTCACATTGTGCACATTATGATGATGTCCTACCGAGTGGGCCCAGAGATACCTCTCCGTTTGCACGGAGTGACAAATCCCAGTCTCGATTCGTGCCAACCCAACAGACACTTTCGGAGATACCTGTAGTGTACCTTTATAGCCACCCAGTTATGTTGTGACGTTTGGCACACCCAAAGCACTCCTACGGTATCCCAGAGTTGCACAATCTCATGGTCTAAGGAAATGATACTTGACATTAGAAAAGCTTTAGCAAACGAACTACACGATCTTGTGCTAGGCTTAGGATTGGGTCTTGTCCATCACATCATTCTCCTAATGATGTGATCCCGTTATCAACGACATCCAATGTCCATGGTCAGGAAACCGTAACCATCTATTGATCAACGAGCTAGTCAACTAGAGGCTTACTAGGGACATGGTGTTGTCTATGTATCCACACATGTATCTGAGTTTCCTATCAATACAATTCTAGCATGGACAATAAACGATTATCATGAACAATGAAATATAATAATAATAACGAATTTATTATTGCCTCTAGGGCATATTTCCAACAGTCTCCCACTTGCACTAGAGTCAATAATCTAGTACACATCTGATGGGTTTCATAGTAATTTCAAAAAAATTCCTACGCTCACGCAAGATCATGGTGATGCATAGCAACGATAGGGGAGAGTATGATCTACGTACCCTTGTAGATCAACAACGGAAGCGTTTGGTTGATGTAGTCGTACGTCTTGACGGCCCGACCGATCAAGCACCGAAACTACGGCACCTCCGAGTTCTAGCACATGTTCAGCTCGATGACGATCCCCGGACTCCGATCCAGCAAAGTGTCGGGGAAGAGTTCCGTCAGCACGACGGCGTGGTGACGATCTTGATGTACTACTATCGCAGGGCTTCGCCTAAGCACCGCTACAATATTATCGAGGACTATGGTGGAAGGGGGCACCGCACACGGCTAAGAATATGATCACGTGGATCAACTTGTGTTTCTCTAGGGTGCCCCTGCCTCCGTATATAAAGGCTCAAGGGGGGGGGGGTGCGGCCGGCCTAGGAGAGGCGCGCCAGGAGGAGTCCTACTCCCTCTGGGAGTAGGATTCCCCCCTCCCCCAATCCTAGTTGGAATAGGATTCGCGGAGGGGGGAAAAGAGAGAGGGGGGCCGGCCCCCTCTCCTTGTCCTATTCGGACCAAGGGAGGGGAGGGGCGCGCGGCCCATCTAGGGCTGCCCCTTCTCTTTTCCACTAAGGCCCACTTAGGCCCATATAGCTCCCGGGGGGTTCCGGTAACCTCCCGGTACTCCGGTAAAATCCCGATTTCACCCGGAACACTTTCGATATCCAAACATAGCCTTCCAATATATCAATCTTTATGTCTCGACCATTTCGAGACTCCTCGTCATGTCCGTGATCACATCCGGGACTCCGAACAACCTTCGGTACATCAAAATGTATAAACTCATAATATAACTGTCATCGTAACCTTAAGCGTGCGGACCCTACGGGTTCGAGAACAATGTAGACATGACCGAGACATGTCTCCGGTCAATAACCAATACCGGAACCTGGATGCTCATATTGGCTCCTACATATTCTACGAAGATCTTTTATCGGTCAGACCGCATAACAACATACGTTGTTCCCTTTGTCATCGGTATGTTACTTGCCCGAGATTCGATCGTCGGTATCCCATACCTAGTTCAATATCGTTACCGGCAAGTCTCTTTACTCGTTCTGTAATACATCATCCTGCAACTAACTCATTAGTTGCAATGCTTGCAAGGCTTAAGTGATGTGCATTACCGAGAGGGCCTAGAGATACCTCTCCGACAATCGGAGTGACAAATCCTAATCTCGAAATACGCCAACCCAACATGTACCTTTGGAGACACCTGTAGAGCTCCTTTATAATCACCCAGTTACGTTGTGACATTTGGTAGCACACAAAGTGTTCCTCTGGCAAACGGGAGTTGCATAATCTCATAGTCATAGGAACATGTATAAGTCATGAAGAAAGCAATAGCAACATACTAAACGATCGGGTGCTAAGCTAATGGAATGGGTCATGTCAATCAGATCATTCAACTAATGATGTGATCCTGTTAATCAAATGACAACTCTTTGTCCATGGTTAGGAAACATAACCATCTTTGATTAACAAGCTAGTCTAGTAGAGGCATACTAGTGACACTCTGTTTGTCTATGTATTCACGCATGTATTATGTTTCCGGTTAATACAATTCTAGCATGAATAATAAACTTTTATCATGATATAAGGAAATAAATAATAACTTTATTATTTCCTCTAGGGCATATTTCCTTCAACATCGCCATGTGATTAAAACTCACAGGTCACATCGCCATGTGACCAACATCCAAGAGTCTACTAGACTCAATGATCTAGTTCACATCACTATGTGATAAACACTCAAAGAGTTCTGGGTTTGATCATGTTATGCTTGTGAGAATGGTTGTAGTCAACGGGTCTTGCCATATTCAGATCCCTATGTATTTCGCAAAACTTTATGTCATATCGTAGATGTTGCTACCACGTTCCACTTGGAGCTATTCCAAATTGTTGCTCCATTATATGTATCCGGTATCTCTACTCAGAGCTATCCGGATAGGTGTTAAGCTTGCATCGACGTAACTCTTTACGTCGAACTCTTTATCATCTCCATAACCGAGAAACATTTCCTTATTCCTCTAAGGATAATTTCGACCGCTATCTGGTGATCCAGTCCTAGATCACCTTTGTACCCTCTTGCCAGACATGTAGCAAGGCACACATCAGGTGCGGTACTCAGCATGGCATACCGTATAGAGCCTATGACAAGAGCATAGGGGACGACCTTCGTCCTTCCTCTTTCTTCTGCCGTGGTCAAGCTTTGAGTCTTACTCAACTTCACACCTTACAACTCAGGTAAGAACCCCTTCTTTGACTGATCTATTTTGAACTCCTTCAAAAACATGTCAAGGTGTGCGTTCTCTAAAAGTATCATCAGGCGTCTTGATCTATCTCTATAGATCTTGATGCCCAATTTGTAAGCAGCTTTATCCAGGTCTTCCTTTGAAAAACACTCTTCAAACAAACGTTTATACTTTCTAGAAATTCTACATTATTTCGGATCTACAATATGTCATCCACATATATTTATCAGAAATGTTGTAGTGCTCCCACTCACTTTCTTGTAAATACAAGTTTCTAGCAAACATTATATAAACCTGAAAGCTTTGATCACTCTATCAAAGCATATATTCTGACTCCGAGATGCTTGCTCTAGTCCATAGAAGGATCGCTGGAGCCAGCATACCTTTTAGCATCCTTAGGATCGACAAAACTTTGATTGTATCACATACAACTCTTTCTTACGAAAACTGGTAAGAAAACTTGTTTTTGACATCCATCTGTCAGATTTCATAATCGAAAAATACAGCTAATGCTAACATGATTCTGACGGGCTTAAGCATTGCTACGGGTGAGAAATTCTCATCATAGTCAACTCCTTGAACTTGTGAAAAGACTCTTTCCCACAAGTCGAGCTTCATAGATGGTAACATTACCCGTCTTCTTCTTAAAGATCCATTTATCTCAATGGCTTGCTGATCATTGGGCAAGTCCACCAAAGTCCATACTTTGTTCTGATACATGGATCCTATCTCGGATTTCAAGGCTTCTAACCATTTGTCGGAATACGGGCCCACCATCGCTTCTCCATAGCTCATAGGTTCATTGTTGTCCAACAACATGATTATCTGAGACAGGATTATCGTACCACTCAGGAGTAGTACATATCCTTGTCGACCTACGAGGTTCGATAGCAACTTGATCTGAAGCTTCATGATCACTATCATTAACTTCCTATTCAACAGACACAGGTGCCACAGAAAACATCCTTCTGTGTTGCATCACTCTCTGGTTGAAGTAAAGGTTCGACAACCTCAACAAGTTCTATCTTCCTCCCACTCAATTCTTTCGTGAGAAACTCCTTCTCGAGAAAGGACCCATTCTTAGCGACAAACAATTTGCCCTCGGATCTGAGATAGAAGGTGTACCCAACTGTCACCTTTGGGTATCCTATGAAGATGTGTTTGTCCGCTTTGGGTTCGAGCTTCTCCGGCTGAAGCCTTAAGCATCGCAGCCCCAAACATTACGAAACGACAACTTTGGTTTCTTGCCAAACCAATGTTCATATGGCATCGTCTCAACGGACTTAGATGGTGTCCTATCTGAAGTGAATGCAGCTGTCTCTAACGCATAACCTCAAAATGAAAACGGTAGATCGGTAAGAGACATCATAGATCGCACCATATCTCATAAGGTTCGGTTACGACGTCCGGACACACCATTACCCTGTGGTGTTCCAGGTGGCTTCAACTGTGAAACAATTCCACAATGTCTTAAGTGATTGCCGAACTCATAACTCAGAAATTCTCATCGATCAGATCATAGGAATTTGATCTTCTTGTTATGATGGTTCTTAACTTCACTTTGAAATCGCTTGAACTTTTCAAACGTTTCAGACTTGTGCTTCATTAAGCAAATATACCTATATTTACTCAAATCGTCAGTGAAGATGAGAAAATAGTGATATCCACCGCACGCTTCAATTCTCATTGGATCACACGCATCGGTATGCATGATTTCCAACAAGTCACTTGCCCGTTTCATTGTACATGAAAACGGGGTCTTAGTCATCCTGCCCATGAGGCATGGCTCGCATGTGTCAAGTGATTCAAAATCAAGTGACTCCAAACATCCATCGACATGGAGTTTCTTCATGCATCTTACGCCAATATGACCTAAGCGGCAGTGCCACGAGAAAGTGGTACTATCATTATTAACTCTACATCTTTTGGCGTGAACATGTGTATCACCACGACCGAGATTCAATGAACCATTCACATAGGGTGCATGACCATGAAAGGTATCATTCATGTAAACAGAATAACCATTATTCTCTAACTTAAATGAGTGACTGTATTGCAATGAACATGATCTAATCATATTCATGCTCAACGTAGACACCTGATAACATTTATCTAGGTTCAATACTAATCCCGAAGGCAGATGGAGCGTGCGATGGTGATCTCATCAACTTTGGAAACACTTCCAACACACATCGTCACCTCGCCCTCAGCCAGTCTCCGTTTAGTCCGTAGCTTCTGCTTCAAGTTACCAATAATACTAACTGAACCGGTATCCAATACCCAGGTGCTACCAGGAGTACTAGTGAGGTACACATTAATAACACATATAAATTTTGTTGAAGTTGCCAGCCTTCTTATCTACCATGCATTTGGGGTAATTCCGCTACTAGTGACCGTTCCCTTTACAATAGAAGCACTTAGTCTCGGGTTTAGGTTCAACCTTGGGTTCCTTCACTGGAGCGGTAACTGGTTTTCCATCCATGAAGTTTCCCTTTTAGCCCTTGCCCTTCTTGAAACCAGTGATCTTGTTAAACCATCAACACTTGATGCTCCTTCTTGATTTCTACCTTTTGCGGTCTTAAGCACCGCGAACAACTCCGGGATCAACTCCATCCCTTGCATGTCATAGTTCATCATGAAGATCTAGTAGCTTAGTGATAGTGGCTAGAGAACTCTATCAATCACTATCTTATCTGGAAGTTTAACTCCCACTTGATTTAAGTGATTGTAGCACCCAGACATTCTGAGCACATGCTCACTAGCTGAGCTATTCTCCTCCATCTTGTTGGCAAAAGAACTTGTCAGAGGTCTCATACCTCTCAACATGGGCATGAGCCTGAAATCCCAATTTCAGCTCTTGGAACATCTCATATGTCTTATGGCGTTCAAACATCATTGGAATACCGATTCTAAGCCGTAAAGTATGGTGCACTAAACTATCAAGTAGTCATCAGGACGTGTCTGTCAGGTGTTCACAACATCCATAGACGACGTTGTAGGGGTTTGCACATCGAGCGGTGCATCAAAGACGTAAGCCTTCTGTGTAGCAGTGAGGACACTCCTCGGACTACGGACCTAGTCTGCATCATTGCTTACAATATCTTTCAACTTAATCTTTCTCTAGGAACGTATTGAAATAGGGAGCTACAACGTGAGTTATTTATCTACAACATATTTGCAAAGACAATTTAGACTATGTTCATGATAATTGAGTTCATCTAATCAAATTACTTAATGAACTCCCACTCAGATAGACATCCCTCTAGTCATCTAAGTGAAACATGATCCGAATCGACTAGGCCGTGTCTGATCATCACGTGAGACGGACTAGTCATCAATGGTGAACATCTCATGTTGATCGTATCTTCTATACGACTCTTGTTCGACCTTTCGGTCTTCCGTGTTCCGAGGCCATGTTTGTACATGCTAGGCTCGTCAAGTCAACCTAAGTGTTTCGCATGTGTCCCGAGGCCATGTCTGTACATGCTAGGATCGTCAACACCCGTTGTATTCGAATGTTAGAATCTATCACACCCGATCATCACGTGGTGCTTCAAAACAACGAACCTTCGCAACGGTGCACAGTTAGGGGGAACACTTTTCTTGAAATTTTAGTGAGGGATCATCTTATTTAAGCTACCGTCATGCAAGGCGATTAAGTTGGGTAACGCCAGGGTTTTCCCAGTCACGACGTTGTAAAACGACGGCCAGTGAATTGTAATACGACTCACTATAGGGCGAATTCGAGCTCGGTACCCGGGGATCATCGTTGTCACTGGCATGACACCATGATCTCCATCATCATGATCACCATCATCGTGTCTTTGGAAGTTGTCTCGTCATCTATTACTTCTACTACTATGGCTAACGCTTTAGCAATAAAGTAAAGTAATTACATGACATTTATGTTGACACGCAGGTCATAAATAAATTAAGACAACTCCTATGGCTCCTGCCGGTTGTCATACTCATCGACATGCAAGTCGTGATTCCTATTACAAGAACATGATCAATCTCATACATCACATATATCATTCATCACATCCTTTTGGCCATATCACATCACAAGGCATATGCTGCAAAAACAAGTTAGACGTCCTCTAATTGTTGTTGCAAGTTTTTACGTGGCTGCTATAGGTTTCTAGCAAGAACGTTTCTTACCTACGCCAAAACCACAACGTGATATGCCAATTTCTATTTACCCTTCGTAAGGACCCTTTTCATCAAATCTGATCCGACTAAAGTGGGAGAGACAGACACCCGCTAGCCACCTTATGCAACTAGTGCATGTCAGTCGGTGGAACCAGTCTCACGTAAGAGTACGTGTAAGGTCGGTCCGGGCTGCTTCATCCCACGATGCCGCCGAATCAAGATAAGACTAGTAACGGCAAGTAAATTGACAAAATCGACGCCCACAACAACTTGTGTTCTACTCGTGCATAGAAACTACGCATAAACCTGGCTCTGATACCACTGTTGGGGAACGTAGCAGAATTTTAAAATTTTCTACGCATCACCAAGATCAATCTATGGAGTCATCTAGCAACGAGAGAGAGGAGTGCATCTACATACCCTTGTAGATCGCGAGCGGAAGCGTTCAAGAGAACGGGGTTGATGGAGTCGTACTCGTCGTGATCCAAATCACCGATGACCGAGCGCCGAACGGACGGCACCTCCGCGTTCAACACACGTACGGTTGGGGAAGACGTCTCCTCCTTCTTGATCCAGCAAGGGGGAAGGAGAGGTTGATGGAGATCCAGCAGCACGACGGCATGGTGGTGGAAGCAGCAGGGATCTCGGCAGGGCTTCGCCAAGCTCAGCGAGAGGGAGAGGTGTTATGAGGGAAGAGGGAGGCGCCAGGGGCTAGGGTGCGGCTCCCATGCGCCTCCCCACTATATATAGGGATGGAGGGGGCTGGTTTATTGCCCTCCAAGTCCATTGGGGCGTTAGCAAAGGTGGGGGGAAGAAATCCCATCATTTCCCTTCCCCACCGATTGTGATCCCCCCTTTTTAGGGATCTTGATCTTATCCCTTCGGGATATGATCTTATTCCTTCTAAGGGGGGATCTTGGTGCGCCTTGACCAGGGGTGTGGGGCCTTTACCCCACTACCCACGTTCATGTGGGTCCCCCCATGCAGGTGGGCCCCACTCCGGAACCTTCTAGAACCTTCCCGGTACAATACCGAAAAATCCCGAACATTTTCCGGTGGCCAAAATAGGACTTCCCATATATAAATATTTACCTTCGAACCATTCCGGAACTCCTCGTGACGTCCGGGATCTCATCCAGGACTCCGAACAACTTTCGGGTTACCGCATACTAATATCTCTACAACCCTAGCGTCACCGGACCTTAAGTGTGTAGACCCTACGGGTTCGGGAGACATGCAGACATGACCGAGACAACTCTCCGGCCAATAACCAACAGCGGGATCTGGATACCCATGTTGGCTCCCACATGTTCCACGATGATCTCATCGGATGAACCACGATGTCGAGGATTCAATCAATCCCGTATTCAATTCCCTTTGTCCAGCGGTATTGTACTTGCCCGAGATTCGATCGTTGGTATCCCGATACCTTGTCCAATCTCGTTACCGGCAAGTCTCTTTACTCGTTCCATAACACATCATCCCGTAATCAACTCCTTGGTCACATTGTGCACATTATGATGTCCTACCGAGTGGGCCCAGAGATACCTCTCCGTTTACACGGAGTGACAAATCCCAGTCTCGATTCGTGCCAACCCAATAGACACTTTCGGAGATACCTGTAGTGTACCTTTATAGCCACCCAGTTACGTTGTGACGTTTGGCACACCCAAAGCACTCCTACGGTATCCGGGAGTTGCACAATCTCAAGGTCTAAGGAAATGATACTTGACATTAGAAAAGCTTTAGCAAACGAACTACACGATCTTGTGCTAGGCTTAGGATTGGGTCTTGTCCATCACATCATTCTCCTAATGATGTGATCCCATTATCAACGACATCCAATGTCCATGGTCAGGAAACCGTAACCATCTATTGATCAACGAGCTAGTCAACTAGAGGCTTACTAGGGACATGGTGTTGTCTATGTATCCACACATGTATCTGAGTTTCCTATCAATACAATTCTAGCATGGATAATAAACGATTATCATGAACAATGAAATATAATAATAATAACTAATTTATTATTGCCTCTAGGGCATATGTCCAACATTGGAATTTCACGTGTCGGGATTTCACAGGAGGTGGGAGTTTTCGCGCTCGTTGTAATTTTGGAATAGCAAGGCGCGGTTTGAGATGGAGGGAGTTGTCAGAGCATAGCAAGACCAAGATATATCTTAAATATTTCGGGCTAACAAGGCGCGGATTGAAGAGGCGGGAGTTTCGCAGCACGATAGACAGAGACACTAGCTTGAAATTTCGGCATAACAAGGCGCGGCTCGAAATTTCAGGAGAACAAGCTTAACGTGT
Source organism: Triticum urartu (assembly GCF_003073215.2). NCBI lineage: Eukaryota > Viridiplantae > Streptophyta > Magnoliopsida > Poales > Poaceae > Triticum > Triticum urartu. The sequence goes on along the minus strand of NC_053023.1, from coordinate 240,870,370 downwards.
ACCCAAAAAAAGACAATTTAGACTAGTATGATATACTACCTACAATGTGTTTAACACGCACAACACATACAGACACCATTTAGACTAGTAAGGTACGTGTGCATTGCACGCATGAGATTTGGCAAACAAATTATGAATAAATACCACATTATAGCATGTAAGCTTTGAGTCATATATGCATGATGTAGATGTTCGTTTAATTCTTATAGTTCATTTCATTCAAATTCATCTAGTTTTTATAAGAAAGCTAATCTATTTTAAGATTCATGGAATTGTGCGTTGTAAGGCATAAAGTAAAAACAAATCATGTAGAAAAACATTTGGGCAATTATGATATGGAAGATTCTAGAACAAAGACGAAGTGCTTGTGTTTTGAGGTTTGTGCATTATGCTTAAGTTCAACCATAGTCTTCTAGATTGTACATGTGGCAAAATCTGGTGGAATCTAGATGATATCCAACGGCTAGTAGTGCTCAAATTTGCCACCTCTGCACCATGGGATTGGCCACATCCAACGACTATCTTTCAAAGTTAAAGTTATCCACACACTATATAAAAAATATAAAATATGATATATATATATAGGGGTATAGATATAGATATGTGATGCGAAAGCCACCCATCATCTCCAATTAGAATAGTTTGTCCATGCACGGATGCAATGTGGCCAAACGATGTCTGCCATTGGTATCTCAAATTCAAACCAATCTGACCTTGTTCAATGTGTATACATTGCAACATGCTCGTTTCCAAACCACACCGCGCAGATCTCCGTTATATTCATGCATGCATGGGTTTCAAACATCATGATCTCTTATTCAAATATTTGAATTCAACTTTACATTGATTATGACCTCACCTAGTCTTTTACACCCACACATTGGTCTTCTCTTTATAATTGTACCACTAACTTTCTCTCATGCATGCATGCACACACACTACCAGTCGGCATTATCCATCGCACACATGCAATCTTTTTCTTCAGGTCGGTCTCCCATGAAGGCACACACACACACATCCCCCTCTCCATCATATCGGGCATTCTTTATCTCTAATGTGCATGCGCAACGATCGATGTTCCTCTATGTGTGTGTGTGTGTGTATAGCTAGGTCTTTCATAGTTTTCCACATAAACCGATCAATCTATATATCTAGTGAGGTCTCGCCCTCTTTCCCACATCCACATCAATCAATATATACCTCTCTATATAGGATTACATATATAGCTAATACACCCACATTAATTATATATCCAACGCCCCCCTCTTATCATCCATGCCTTCCACTTCATCTCTCAAACGCGTGCACAATGGCCAAGACAGGGGGCAGCAAGGGCCCTGCCCCCCCTAACATCACTATATATCGAGGCTAATATGAATGTGATCATTAGACAATTGCTGGTAAAAATGGTTTAACTTGATGAATTGGCCCTCCTCGTAAAGGATTAGCAATGCTTGGCCCCCTAGCTCATGGGACATTTTTCATGGCTCCGCCACTGCGTGCAACAGCGCACGTTCTCGCCCCCTCTCTCTAAATATCGATCTCGCAGTGGTGCACTCCTTCATAGTCTCCCTCCACTCGGCCCCTCGCACCATCTTCTAGCCCCCCCATCGATTTTGCAACATGTACAATCTAGCAAACTCCATGGTTGAACTTAAGCATAACGCACAAATCTCAAAACAACAGTGGTTCTCCTTTGTTCTAGAATCTTCCGTATCGTAACTGCCCAAACTTTTTTTCTAGTTGAATTGCCATTCTTTGTTTGTACTTTTATGCGTTAAAATGCACAATTCCATGAATCATAAAATAGATTAAGGGCTTCTTTGATTCAAAGGATTCTCGAAGGAATTTTGGAGGATTCAAATCCTTAGGATTTTTTCCTATCTTGGTTGTTTGATTCGTAGGATTGTAAACCATAGGAATTTTTCCATATGATTCATTTGCACTAGATTTCATAGGAAACATCCCATCCACTCAAACCTCTTTGAAAGAATTCTACGTTTTTTCTATGCACAATCAAACACTCGTACCATCCTGTAGGTTTCAAGACGACATTCCACTCTAATCCCATGTTCTTCCTATTCCCGCGTTTTGGAAATCCTACGAATCAAAGAGGCCCTAGGTTTTTTATAAAAAAAATAATGATTTTGAATGAGATGAACTATAAGAATTAAACGAAGGTCTACATCAGGCATATATGACTCGGAGCTTACATGCTACAATGTGGTATTTATTCGTAATTTGGTTGCAAAATCTGACGCGTGCAATGCACGTGTACCTTACTAGTACTTCGAGTATGTGCAAAACACAATGGCACGATACACAGTGTCTCTCTTACAGTTCATGAAGCCACGTGGGCACGTGGCACATGTGGAGGCGTTGTCGCGACATCCTTGTGTGGATTGATCATAGTGACATGCTGTTGGTTCCAGAAGAATGTACTCATCCTCCCTGAGCTGCACTGGCGGTACATGCACGAAGCGAAGATGTGCACGCACGCCACGCACGCACTCATTCCCTCGCAAGCACATGTGGGTACATGGGCGGACACAATTTTGTACCAAGATCCACCCCATGTGATAATTTGACGCGTGTAAAGTCCTTCACTTCATTGATGGTCAATTAATACGGCGCATGCAAATTGAGTGGACGTGAGGGCGGAAGAAAGACACTACTACTCCACTGCGTGCATGCGAGTAGTTAAATCATGGGTTGCTAGTAGTACTTCCATTGGTCTCCTTCGTATTTTGTGCCAATTTTTGATAGTAACATAATATTTACGCATCTGAGCAGTGCAGTCTACTTGAAATTTATGTTCCACTAAACTCATAGGGAGCCGTATTGGGCCTCGAAAGCAAAAAACCATCAATTAATCCTTACCTTGTACCCATCACATTCGAAAGTACAAGTGCTACAATTAAGTGCAAGCCTGCTCACACCTATCAGTACGTACCAAACCTAAACGTGTTCCCACTATGCAGGTTTTAGTACTAGTGCTAGTACTTAGCTTATAAAAAGGGGAATTACCTAACCGAAAATTACTCTACCTTCCTCCTCATAAGTCCTGCTTCTTCGTCCGTCCTTGCCATGGCCGGTGTGCAGAGCTCTAGGTCGAGAACTACTCGTAATAAGGGAGTGGTGCTACCTCTTGAGCACTGTGTTGGTTTTCCCTTGAAGAGGAAAGGGTGATGCAGCAAAGTAGCATAAGTATTTCCCTCAGTTTTTGAGAACCAAGGTATCAATCCAGTAGGAGGCCACACACGAGTCCCTCGCACCTACACAAACAAATAAAATCCTCGCAACCAACGTAATAAAAGGGGTTGTCAATCCCTTCACGGTCACTTATGAAAGTGAGATCTGATGGATATGATAAGAAAATATTTTTGGTAGTTTTATGATAAAGATGCAAAGTAAAGAAAGAAAAATAAACGGAAAAGGAAATAGCTTGTTGAAGGAAGATTAATATGCTAGAAAATAGACCCGGGGGCCATAGGTTTCACTAGTGGCTTCTCTCGAGAGCATAAGTATTACGGTGGGTAAACAAATTACTGTTGAGCAATTGACAGAATTGAGCATAGTTATGAGAATATCTAGGTATGATCATGTATATAGGCATCATGTCCGAGACAAGTAGACCGACCCCTGCCTGCATCTACTACTATTACTCCACACATTGACCGCTATCCAGCATGCATCTAGAGTATTAAGTTCAAAAGAACAGAGTAATGCTTTAATAAAGATGACATGATGTAGAGGGATAAACTCATGCAATATGATATAAACCCGATCTTGTTATCCTCGATGGCAACAATACAATACGTGCCTTGCTGCCCCTACTGTCACTGGGAAAGGACACCGCAAGAATGAACCCAAAGCTAAGCACTTCTCCCATTGCAAGAAAGATCAATCTAGTAGGCCAAACCAAACTGCTAATTCAAAGAGACTTGCAAAGATAACCAATCATACATAAAAGAATTCAGAGAAGATTCAAATATTGTTCATAGATAAACTTGATCATAAACCCACAATTCATCGGTCTCAACAAACACACCGCAAAAGAAGATTACTTTGAATAGTTCTCCACAAGAGAGGGGGAGAACTTTGTATTGAGATCCAAAAAGAGAGAAGAAGCCATCTAGCTAATAACTATGGACCCGAAGGTCTGAAGTAAACTACTCACACTTCATCATATAGGCTATGGTGTTGATGTAGAAGCCCTCCGTGATAGATGCCCCCTCCGACGGAGCTCCGGAAAAGGCCCCAAGATGGGATCTCACGGATACAGAAAGTTACGGTGGTGGAATTAGGGTTTTGGCTCCGTATCTGGTAGTTTGGGGGTACGTAGGTATATATAGGAGGAAGAAGTACGTCGGTGGAGCAACCTGGGCCCCATAAGGGTGGAGGGCGTGCCTGGGGGGTAGGCACGCCCCCACACCTCGTTCCCTCCTGGTTGCTTTCTTGACGTAGGGTTCAAGTCCTCTGGATCATGTTCGTTCCGAAAATCACGTTCCCGAAGGTTTCATTCCGTTTGGACTCCGTTTGATATACTTTTTCGGTGAAACTCTGAAATAGGCAAAAAACAGCAATTCTGGGTTGGGCCTCCGGTTAATACGTTAGTCCCAAAAATAATATAAAAGTGTATAATAAAGCCCAATAATGTCCAAACAAGATATAATATAGCATGGAACAATAAAAAATTATAGATACGTTGGAGATGTATCAAGCATCCCCAAGCTTAATTCCTGCTCGTCCTCGAGTAGGTAAATGATAAAAACAAACATTTTGATGTGGAATGCTACTTGGCATAATTTCAATGTAATTCTCTTAATTGTGGTATGAATATTCAGATCCCAAATATTCAAGACAAAAGTTCAATATTGAGATAGAAAAAATAATACTTCAAGCATACTAACTAAGCAATTATGTCTCTTCAAAATAACATGGCCAAAGAAAGTTATCCCTACAAAATCATATAGTCTGGCTATGCTCCATCTTCACCACACAAAGTATTTAAATCATGCACAACCCCGATGACAAGCCAAGCAATTGTTTCATACTTTTGGTGTTCTCAAACTTTTTCAATCTTCACGCAATACATGAGCGTGAGCCATGGACATAGCACTATATGTTGAATAGAATGGTGGTTGTGGAGAAGACAAAAAGGGAGAAGATAGTCTCACATCAACTAGGCATATCAACGGGCTATGGAGATGCCCATTAATAGATATCAATGTGAGTGAGTAGGGATTGCCATGCAACGGATGCACTAGAGCTATGAGTATATGAAAGCTCAACAAAAGAACTAAGTGGGTGTGCATCTAAATCACTTGCTCACGAAGACCTAGGGAATTTTGAGGAAGCCCATCATTGGAATATACAAGCCAAGTTCTATAATGTAAAATTCCCACTAGTATATGAAAGTGATAACATAGGAGACTCTCTATCATGAAGATCATGGTGCTACTTTGAAGCACAAGTGTGGAAAAAGGATAGTAGTATTGTCCCTTTGTATTTTATTTTTATTTTTAATTTTTTGGGCCTCTTTTTTTGGCCTTTCTCCTTTTTTGGGACAATACTCTATGAATGATGATCATCACACTTCTATTTATTTACAACTCAATGATTACAACTCGATACTAGAACAAAGTATGACTCTATATGAATGTCTCCGGCGATATACCGGGATAGCAATGATGCATGAGTGACTTGTACGAAAGAATTATGAACGATGGCTTTGCCACAACTAAAATGTCAACTACATGATCATGCAAAGCAATATGACAATGATGGAGCGTGTCATAGTAAACGGAATGGTGGAAAGTTGCATGGCAATATATCTCGGAATGGCTATGGAAATGCCATGATAGGTAGGTATGGTGGCTGTTTTGAGGAAGGTATATGGTGGGTGTATGATACCGGCGAAAGGTGCACGGTATTAGAGAGGCTAGCAATGGTGGAAGGGTGAGAGTGCGTATAATCCATGGACTCAACATTAGTCATAAAGAACTCACATACTTATTGCAAAAATCTATTAGTTATCGAAGCAAAGTACTGTGCGCATGCTCCTAGGGGGATAGATTAGTAGGAAAAGACCATCGCTCGTCCCCGGCCGCCACTCATAAGGAAGACAATCAATAAATAAATCATGCTCCAACTTCTTCACATAACGGTTCACCATACGTGCATGCTACGGGAATCACAAACTTCAACACAAGCATTTCTCAAATTCAAAACTACTCAACTAGCACGACTCTAATATCATCATCTCCATATCTCAAAACAATTATCAAGTATCAAACTTCTCATAGTATTCAACACACTCATAAGAAAAAAAATTAATCTTGAATGCCTAACATAATTAAAGAAAATAACCACGCTGTTTTGTAGGACTCTCAAAATAATCTAAGTGAAGCATGAGAGAACAATAGTTTCTATAAAACAAATCCACCACCGTGCTCTAAAAGATATAAGTGAAGCACTAGAGCAAAAACTATATAACTCAAAAGATATAAGTGAACCACATAGAGTATTCTAACAACTTCCGAATCATGTGTGTCTCTCTCAAAAGGTGTGTACAGAAAGGATGATTGTGGAAAACTAACAAATAAAGACTCAAATAATACAAGAAACTCCAAGGAAAACACATATCATGTGTGTGACGCCCGGATAATTAAGCTACAGTGAACCTCCGCTAATGATGCCACGTCACCTCAGTTACTGCTGCTAATCCCTCGTTAGTTCAAAAACCGGTTCAAAATTCAAATTCCAAATATGGCATACAATAAAAGTTTTCAAACATTGAAACAAAAATGTTCGGGGTGAACCAAATATTGCATAGATAATTGTGGTGGAGAAACCAAACCTTGATAAAATGTTTAAGGGCTCTAAAATAATTAAAACAGTAGTGAAAACAATTAAACAAATGCCTATTGGATTTTATAAAAATATTAAAACTATTTTATTATGGGTTAAGATTTAATCTAACAGTAGATTGTTTATAAATACAAATTTAGGTACTAGTTATAATTTTTATAAATCTAAAAATAAAAGAAACTAGAAATAAAACAGTACAAGAAAATAAATAAACAAACAAACTAACAGAAAGCTAAACTAAAACAAAAGAGACCCCCTCCCACTGGACCCCTTGGCCCAACTGGGCCATGGCCCAGCCGGCCGCCCCCTGGCCTATAGGCCACCCCACACCCCAGAAACCCTAATCCCCTCCCTCACAATCCCTCGATCCAGTCCCCTCCCCCTCTCCCCGATCTGGGCGCCCCTCGCCCCGAGCACCATCGCCGGTCGCCGCCCGGTGGCTTCACCGGCCGAGGCCACCTCGCCGTCTCCCCACTTCCCCCCCCCCCACTCGTTTCACTCCCCTTCTGCCCCTCCCCGATCCAGATCGGGATCGGGGGCATTCGCCATCGCCGCCGCCCGGAACCCCCGCCGGGGCCGGCCAGCCACCCGCCGTCGTCGGTGCTGCCTTCCCATCCGTCTTCGTCGCTCGTCCTCGTCCCCCTCCTCGCCGGACGCCGCCGCCGTACACCATCGCCGCCTCGTCCCGCCATTGCTTCGCTGGAGCCGCCCACCGTCGTCGTCGCCTCCTCGTCCTCCTCATCGAGCACGCCTCGCTCAACTACAGGGCCTTGTGAGCCCCCTTCCCTTCCCCTCTTCCTCCCTGGCAGATCCACCGCCATGCCCGTCCGAGCCTCGCTCTCACCGTGCTCACTTCACACGCTGCACGCCCGTCGCGTCGCATCTCCTCGTCCTGCGCCGGCTCCCTCTCCCCTCTATCCCCGCATGGGCACCACCACGTCGGCTCGCCCGTCACCTTGCCGCTGCACGCATCATCCCGCACACGCGCCGCATGTGCACGGGCTTGGCCCCGCACGGGTGCCCCCGCAACCGCGCCCTGGCGCCTCACCATGGCCTCGCATGGTCCGCCTCGCCCCGCCCGGCACGCCGCCGTGCGCGCTCGGGCGCGTCGCCCCTGCTCGCTCCCTCGAGCGTCCTCCCTCGCCCAACCGGGTCCTAGCGCCCGTGGCGCTTGTTCGGCCGCAACGCCCGAACCCGCTATGGCCTTTGGCCCATTGACAGCCGGGGCCCAGCCCAGAATGTATATAAAAAAATGTGTTAAAATAAATAAAATTAGTAATTGATTAATAAGTTAATTAAGTCAATTAATCATGTTTAATTAATCTAATTAAGTTTGATTACCCTAATAACTACTTAAACTAATTAAACCTGATTAGATTAACCTAACCATTAACTAAACAGCCAATGACATGTGGGCCCCAACCGCAATTGACCCAGTCAACTGCACAATTGACTGCTGACGTTAGCATGATGTCATCCTGACGTCATCATTTACTATTCTGGATAATGTTGATTTAAATATTTAAATAAATCCTAAAAACGATTTCAATCTTTTAAAATTAATATAAAATGAACCGTAGCTCGGATCAAAAAACTTTGTACATGAAAGTTGCTCAGAACGACGAGACGAATCTGGATATGCAGCCCGTTCGTCCGCTACACATCCCTAGCATAGCAAACACGCAACTTTCCCCCTCCGGTTCATCTGTCCGAAAACGCGAAACACCGGGATACTTTCCCGGATGTCATCCCCCTTCACTGGTATCACCTACTACCGCGTTAGGGCACCTCTAACGCCGTTACTTGTCTTGTCATGCATCGTTATGCATCTGTTTGCATTATATTTATTGTTTCTTCCCCCTCTTCTCTCGCTAGACATCGAGACCGACGCCGCTGCTACCCAGTACGACTACGGTGTTGACGACCTCTCTCTCTTGCCAGAGCAACCAGGCAACCCCCCCCCCTTGATCACCAGATATCGCCTATTCTTCTCTATACTGCTTGCATTAGAGTAGTGTAGCATGTTACTGCTTACAGTTAATCCTATACTGCTGCATAGCCTGTCCTTGCTACTACTGTTGTTACTATTACCTGCTATCCTACTGCTTAGTATAGGATGCTAGTGTTCCATCAGTGGCCCTACACTCTTGTCCGTCTGCCATGCTATTCTACTGGGCCGTGATCACTTCGGGAGGTGATCACGGGCATATACAATATACTTTACACAGTCACGTTACCTGTGATACTGTTCGGAGATGGAGGCTGAAGGGGCAGGTGGCTCCATCCCGGTAGAGGTGGGCCTGGGTTCCCGACGGCCCCCGACTGTTACTTTGAGGCGGAGCGACAGGGCAGGTTGAGACCACCTAGGAGAGAGGTGGGCCTGGCCCTGGTCGGCGTTCGCGGATACTTAACACGTTTAACGAGATCTTGGTATTTGATCTGAGTCTGGCCACTAGCTTATACGCACTAACCATCTACGCGGGGACAGTTATGGGCACTCGACATCGTGGTATCAGCCGAAGCCTTCGTGACGTCAGCAACAGAGCGGCGCGCGCTGGATTGGACTGGAACGCCTACTAGGCTAGGTCTGCTTCCGGCCGCCCACGCAACGTGCAGGTGTGCTAAGGGCGATGGGCCCAGACCCCTGGGCGCTTAGGTTTAGACCGGCGTGCTGACCTCTCTGTTGGTCTAGGTAGGGCTGCGACGTGTTGATCTTCCGAGGCCGGGCATGACCCAGGAAAGTGTGTCCGGCCAAATGGGATCGAGCGTGTTGGGTTATGTGGTGCACCCCTGTAGGGAAGTTAATCTATTCGAATAGCCGTGATCTTCGGTAACAGGACGACTTGGAGTTGTACCTTGACCTTATGACAACTAGAACCGGATACTTAATAAAACACACCCTTCCAAGTGCCAGATACAACCGGTGATCGCTCTCTCACAGGGCGACGAGGGGAGGATCATCGGTTAGGATTATGCTATACGATGCTACTTGGAGGACTTCAGTCTACTCTCTTCTACATGCTGCCAGACGGAGGCTGCCAGAAGCGTAGTCTTCGACAGGATTAGCTATCCCCCTCTTATTCTGGCATTCTGCAGTTCAGTCCACCGATATGGCCTTTACACATATACCCATGCATATGTAGTGTAGCTCCTTGCTTGCGAGTACTTTGGATGAGTACTCACGGTTGCTTCTTCTTCTTTTCCTTCTATCCCTTCTACCTGGTTGTCGCAACCAGATGTTGGAGCCCAGGATCCAGACGCCACCGTCGACGATGACTCCTACTACACCGGAGGTGCCTACTACTACGTGCTGCTCGCTGACGACGACCAGGAGTAGTTTAGGAGGATCCCAGGCAGGAGGCCTGTGCCTCTTTCGATCTGTATCCCAGTTTGTGCTAGCCTTCTTAAGGCATACTTGTTTAACTTATGTCTGTACTCAGATATTGTTGCTTCCGCTGACTCGTCTATGATCAAGCTCTTGTATTCGAGCCCTCGAGGCCCCTGGCTTGTAATATGATGCTTGTATGACTTATTTTATTGGTAGAGTTGTGTTGTGATATCTTCCCGTGAGTCCCTGATCTTGATCGTACACGTTTGCGTGTATGATTAGTGTACGATTAAATCGGGGGCGTCACAAGTTGGTATCAGAGCCGACTGCCTGTAGGAATCCCCCTTCCACACTCCTTGGCCGAAGTTGAGTCTAGACATTACAAAAACCTTTACTAACATGGCTGTGTGGCTTACGGGCCCACGTCGCCATCTGGGTGGTATTAGGATCTTTTACTCCTCAATCCTTACTCTGGGACTCTGAACTCTCTTCTATTCGGGTTAAATGAATTTTGCTAAATCTAACATTAGGATCTCGTTATCACTTTCACCTGGAGAGCCCCTTATTACTGATGATCGTCTGCTGCACGTGAAGACCCTGAAGATACTCACCGCTATTAACCCGAGAACTTGTGTTCATCGCATTTACAATTCCCCTTCCACCGTCAACCCTTATGGATAAATATTTGCAGTTGTTATGCTTACATACATCCCTAGTTGGTCTTGTTATTACAAGATACCCTGAAATACTCGTCGTATTTTCGAGAATCCTTTGAGCTTACGGCCTCGCTATTCTTTGTCACCTGAATACCCCTACGGATAATTCTCGCACTTATCGAGTATCTGCTCATTCCCAGTTGTTCAGGTGTTTCGCCAAAGACTTCAAAATATCATTCGATCTTCCGAAAATCCCGAGCAGCCTATTGCTCTTGAAATTCTCGCTTGCTTGCATTATGGTTAATCCCATAAGTTTCTTAATCTTATTGGCCTCCCTTGTCTTTATCATTTTAAGTCTGTTGATTCAATATGTTGAGGATGCTCGCATTCCTCAGTCGAATCCTAGGATTCATCCTTCCGGCTCAGACGTCATTTGGATATGAGCTGGTTCTTGACCAATCAATGCCTTGATCGTTTGTGCTTCCAAGTCTGTTGAACTTATTCATTTTCGATCAGAACGATTGCTTATGATCCCTTGATTTGGAGATCATAAAGTTTCTTTGCATTAAGCTTTGAATTAGTCAGTTGTTTCTATAACCCGATGCCATGGCATTCCTTCTTCCTTTGATTGAGTACCGATACTCACATCAGCCCCGTTGTGGATCGCCATACCCATTGCCGGGTTATTATCCGACAATGTCCTTCACAACCAAAATTATTGTGAGTTCTTTACCTGATACATAATGCCCTTGGTAAATGGTATCATCTGCTTGGCCAACCATGCTCTGCTTTCGAGCTGGTCGTATTTACTATTGAAGCTTGTGTTATATGTTTCCACGATACCCTGACGGGTTGAACCTATGCCTTCCTTTATATGTGTGAACTCGGAAGTTTTCACGAGTCATACTCATCTGGTATTTCACCAGATAAAACTTTCAACACTAATGCCTTTATCAAAGCGAAAAGTGAATGGAAGGTTATATATTGAAGAAGTGGGAGTCGACCTTGAACTTTGTGTTCATGCCCATGGACACGATGTAGATCTTATCATTAAAGCTTTTCTTAAATTAATTATTCCCTTGGTATAAGTTCATCTTATCTCTGGGATCTGGCCTTTTGCAATCGTGGTTCTGACCATGTTCTCCTTTAAATAACATTTCTTGTGCAAGTTTAAGCACTTGTCTTCTGCAGAGCAATACCCCAGTCCAACCTCTACTTTGATCTGTCATCGAGTATTACCCCCTGGTATCTTGAGGATACCACGGGATACATAACTTCTTATGAGTTCTTCATCAACTAATATTCTTGCCGATTCCATTTTTCCAACGGGTTCTCAGTTGTTAGAACCCCTCAAGGACACCGACAACTGAATTGAGTCCGCACTATGATTCAACAACTCTTGGTAACCTTCATTACTTACGAGTCTGAACTCGATCACGTCATTCCGAGCCTACTCGGCTATATCATTATCATGCCAAATTTTAACTGTGCTACCTGGTCCTTCTTTCCGGAGCACAATTTCGACGATGGGCTAAGCTTACGTCGATCTTCCTTGTCTTATTGTTCCACCTCAAACAACAAACTTGATTTCAAGTTTGTGTCGTACCCATGGTTCCAATAACCTTTCGCTTCATCATTCGTTTGACTTGATGTCATCGCCGACCGATTACATCTCCATGAAACCTCTCGACAGAAATTGTCATGATCATCATCAACATTTCGAGCTCCTCAAGGATATCAATTGAATTCCTGATGAGAAATACCATCCTTGCCCTCGATGATTTGTGTTATCATCGACCACTCGATTGCCTTCCGTTCAACACAAACTTGTTCGTGTTTTGTGTTATACCTTGAGATCCTTGCTATCCAGCATTTGTTCTCCTTTACCTTGGAGTATTACCATCTTTTATGTCAAGAATATTGTGAGAATTTCACCACCTCTTAAGAATTCTTGGTATCGTGATACTTCTCACCATCACCATTCTTTCTTGGTCCTCGTGTTGATTCCAACCGGGGTACCAACAAGTGAACGGTGTTGTTTGGATTCTCCACTTCTAGCAACCCTATTGCTTTGAAGTTAATGGTCGGCCGTTCGTTCTTAGACTATTGATTATTGAATCACCATTCTGACATTGGTCGTGCAACCCAACCCATATTTTGGGCGCACCTTTCAACCAATGTTTAATTCTGTATGTTTTCTGTGAGCATACTTCCTTATATCATTTGATCTGACAAATGTTATCTCCTTGTTCACTTAATTGTGGAAATCCATCTTTTGTTAATCTTGATGAATTGTCGCTGATTCCATCAGCCACCTCCTCATTCTATCCTTGATTTAATAATGAACTCATGATTCGGAACTTGCTTCCACAGTTCAATTCCCGAGAATCTTACAATGTCATCTTGACAATTTGTGTTGCACCTTTCTTCTCAAGCATCCTGAGTCGGAGTTATCCCGACCCCAATCAGATCTGAATCTCGGTCAGATATGATGGTTGGAACATATTTCCAAGAGTTATAACATTGGTCGTTATATGACCCGGTAAGGTGAAGTCATGCCTAGCACGCCTGGTCGGAGGACCTATTGTTATAGTTTACTTTTAGCAAGGTTATCTAGTCTTCCATGAGGAAATGGTAAGACTTATTCTACAAGTTATTCCTGATGGATCCTTTGTGTTTCCAAAGTCTGATCTTCACCTGATGACCTTGTCAATGCTATCTCGAAGCATGTCAATGGTACTCCGATTTTCAACAGGAACATTTGAAGCACGATGCTAAATTTTATTTATCATTTATCCTAACACCGTTGTATGGGTAATATCATGAGATTCCTCCCCCCTTACCTAAAAGGTTTTCTACTTTATATCCTGTCTTGGATATCTTGCTCTGCTTGTCCTTGGGAAGGATATACCCCCGATATATGTGTTTAAACACATTTTCCTTTCCATTATTTGGTTTAACCTTTCTTGTGATCTATATGTTCTAAGCAGTAATATTCTCCTACTTATGTAAACCCCTCGGTGTACAGTTCTGTCAGTAAGAGCCTGTTACTATTGTTGATGACATTCCGATAACCACCGATGGACGAGAACTTTGCCTATTGGTCCGCCTCGTTCAACGAGCAGGAAAATGGTTCTCTTTATCCCTCGCCCTTGGTACCGAGATTGTTGTCGACATAATCGACAGGCTACCCTCTGACATGCCTTGCTATCATGACCATGCAAGATGTCACCGCTCCTCCTACTTTTAAACCACATGGTGGGCCCATAACCCACAGTTCCACAAGATCGAAACCGGACTCTCCTGTACACCCCCTGTTCCCAAAGTTATTCCTCGCGCGTGGCCTCGTATGTAATTCACGGGCCACCGTCCTAGTGATCTATTCTGGTAACAGACGCAATACTCAATCTCGTTGCTCTGGACCTGATTCGCATGTTGTTTCAGACATCGAACGATTGCCTATCCGTTTGAAACTACTCATGGTACCTTCTTACTTTGCTCTCGATAACTTCTTAAGTTTCAATTCGAGAGATACTTATGCTTCTTCCCCTGAGTTAACCGTCTGATGCTCAATTTTGTTAGAATCCATCCTTATAGAGTTTTCTCCCTCTTATCCTTCGTAAGTCCGGTGAAGATCCTGAAGGAAGGACGACAACTTCATCATGATGCATTGATGCATAGGAATGAAGACATCAATGCTATGGATCAACCTCTTCGAGAAGAGCAACCAAGACCGAGAAGATTCGTTAGAATATAGTAACAAGAACTTTCCCCTTACTCCCCTCTTAAATCTCGGGACGAGATTTCTTGTAGTGGAGGAGAATTGTGACGCCCGGATAGTTAAGCTATAGTGAACCTCCGCTAATGATGCCACGTCACCTCAGTTACTGCTGCTAATCCCTCGTTAATTCAAAAACCGGTTCAAAATTCAAATTCCAAATATGGCATACAATAAAAGTTTTCAAACATTGAAACAAAAATGTTTGGGGTGAACCAAATATTGCATAGATAATTGTGGTGGAGAAACCAAACCTTGATAAAATGTTTAAGGGCTCTAAAATAATTAAAACAGTAGTGAAAACAATTAAACAAATGCCTATTGAATTTTATAAAAATATTAAAACTATTTTATTATGGGTTAAGATTTAATCTAACAGTAGATTGTTTATAAATACAAATTTAGGTACTAGTTATAATTTTTATAAATCTAAAAATAAAAGAAACTAGAAATAAAACAGTACAAGAAAATAAATAAATAAACAAACTAACAGAAAGCTAAACTAAAACAAAAGAGACCCCCCCCACTGGACCCCTTGGCCCAACTGGGCCATGGCCCAGCCGGCCGCCCCCTGGCCTATAGGCCACCCCACACCCCAGAAACCCTAATCCCCTCCCTCACAATCCCTCGATCCAGTCCCCTCCCCCTCTCCCCGATCTGGGCGCCCCTCGCCCCGAGCACCATCTCCGGTCGCCGCCCGGTGGCTTCACCGGCCGAGGCCACCTCGCCGTCTCCCCACTTCCCCCCCCCACTCGTTTCACTCCCCTTCTGCCCCTCCCCGATCTAGATCGGGATCGGGGGCATTCGCCATCGCCGCCGCCCGGAACCCCCGCCGGGGCCGGCCAGCCACCCGCCGTCGTCGGTGCTGCCTTCCCGTCCGTCTTTGTCGCTCGTCCTCGTCCCCCTCCTCGCCGGACGCCGCCGCCGTACACCATCGCCGCCTCGTCCCGCCATTGCTTCGCTAGAGCCGCCCACCGTCGTCGTCGCCTCCTCGTCCTCCTCATCGAGCACGCCTCGCTCAACTACAGGGCCTTGTGAGCCCCCTTCCCTTCCCCTCTTCCTCCCTGGCAGATCCACCGCCATGCCCGTCCGAGCCTCGCTCTCACCATTCTCACTTCACGCGCTGCACGCCCGTCGCGTCGCATCTCCTCATCCTACGCCGGCTCCCTCTCCCCTCTATCCCCGCACGGGCACCACCGCGCCGGCTCGCCCGTCGCCTTGCCGCTGCACGCATCGTCCCGCACCCGCGCCGCATGTGCACGGGCTTGGCCCCGCACGGGTGCGCCCGCAACCGCGCCGTGGCGCCTCACCATGGCCTCGCATGGTCCGCCTCGCCCCGCCCGGCACGCCGCCGTGCGCGCTCGGGCGCGTCGCCCCTGCTCGCTCCCTCGAGCGTCCTCCCTCGCCCAACCGAGTCCTAGCGCCCGTGGCGCTTGTTCGGCCGCAACGCCCGAACCCGCTATGGCCTTTGGCCCATTGACAGCCGGGGCCCAGCCCAGAATGTATATTTAAAAATGTGTTAAAATAAATAAAATTAGTAATTAATTAATAAGTTAATTAAGTCAATTAATCATGTTTAATTAATCTAATTAAGTTTTGATTACCCTAATAACTACTTAAACTAATTAAACCTGATTAGATTAACCTAACCATTAACTAAACAGCCAATGACATGTGGGCCCCAACCGCAGTTGACCCAGTCAACTGCACAATTGACTGCTGAGGAGCATGATGTCATGCTGACATCATCATTTACTATTCTGGATAATGTTGATTTAAATATTTAAATAAATCCTAAAAACGATTTCAATCTTTTAAAATTAATATAAAATGAACCATAGCTCGGATCAAAAAACTTTGTACATGAAAGTTGCTCAGAACGACGAGACGAATCTGGATATGCAGCCCGTTCGTCCGCTACACATCCCTAGCATAGCAAACACGCAACTTTCCCCCTCCGGTTCATCTGTCCAAAAACGCGAAACACCGGGATACTTTCCCGGATGTCATCCCCCTTCACTGGTATCACCTACTACCGCGTTAGGGCACCTCTAACGCCGTTACTTGTCTTGTCATGCATCGTTATGCATATGTTTGCATTATATTTATTGTTTCTTCCCCCTCTTCTCTCGCTAGACATCGAGACTGATGCCGCTGCTACCCAGTACGACTACGGTGTTGACGACCCCTCTCTCTTGCCAGAGCAACCAGGCAAGCCCCCCCCCTTGATCACCAGATATCGCCTTTTTCTCTATACTGCTTGCATTAGAGTAGTGTAGCATGTTACTGCTTACAGTTAATCCTACACTGCTGCATAGCCTGTCCTTGCTACTACTGTTGTTACTATTACCTGCTATCCTACTGCTTAGTATAGGATGCTAGTGTTCCATCAGTGGCCCTACACTCTTGTCTGTCTGCCATGCTATTCTACTGGGCCGTGATCACTTCGGGAGGTGATCACGGGCATATACAATATACTTTACACAGTCACGTTACCTGTGATACTGTTCGGAGATGGAGGCTGAAGGGGCAGGTGGCTCCATCCCGGTAGAGGTGGGCCTGGGTTCCCGACGGCCCCCGACTGTTACTTTGAGGCGGAGCGACAGGGCAGGTTGAGACCACCTAGGAGAGAGGTGGGCCTGGCCCTGGTCGGCGTTCGCGGATACTTAACACGTTTAACGAGATCTTGGTATTTGATCTGAGTCTGGCCACTAGCTTATACGCACTAACCATCTACGCGGGGACAGTTATGGGCACTCGACATCGTGGTATCAGCCGAAGCCTTCGTGACGTCAGCAACAGAGCGGCGCGCGCTGGATTGGACTGGAACGCCTACTAGGCTAGGTCTGCTTCCGGCCGCCCACGCAACGTGCAGGTGTGCTAAGGGCGATGGGCCCAGACCCCTGGGCGCTTAGGTTTAGACCGGCGTGCTGACCTCTCTGTTGGTCTAGGTAGGGCTGCGACGTGTTGATCTTCCGAGGCCGGGCATGACCCAGGAAAGTGTGTCCGGCCAAATGGGATCGAGCGTGTTGGGTTATGTGGTGCACCCCTGCAGGGAAGTTAATCTATTCGAATAGCCGTGATCTTCGGTAACAGGACGACTTGGAGTTGTACCTTGACCTTATGACAACTAGAACCGGATACTTAATAAAACACACCCTTCCAAGTGCCAGATACAACCGGTGATCGCTCTCTCACAGGGCGACGAGGGGAGGATCATCGGTTAGGATTATGCTATACGATGCTACTTGGAGGACTTCAGTCTACTCTCTTCTACATGCTGCCAGACGGAGGCTGCCAGAAGCGTAGTCTTCGACAGGATTAGCTATCCCCCTCTTATTCTGGCATTCTGCAGTTCAGTCCACCGATATGGCCTTTACACATATACCCATGCATATGTAGTGTAGCTCCTTGCTTGCGAGTACTTTGGATGAGTACTCACGGTTGCTTCTTCTTCTTTTCCTTCTATCCCTTCTACCTGGTTGTCGCAACCAGATGTTGGAGCCCAGGATCCAGACGCCACCGTCGACGACGACTCCTACTACACCGGAGGTGCCTACTACTACGTGTTGCCCGCTGACGACGACCAGGAGTAGTTTAGGAGGATCCCAGGCAGGAGGCCTGCACCTCTTTCGATCTGTATCCCAGTTTGTGCTAGCCTTCTTAAGGCATACTTGTTTAACTTATGTCTGTACTCAGATATTGTTGCTTCCGCTGACTCGTCTATGATCAAGCTCTTGTATTCGAGCCCTCGAGGCCCCTGGCTTGTAATATGATGCTTGTATGACTTATTTTATTGGTAGAGTTGTGTTGTGATATCTTCCCGTGAGTCCCTGATCTTGATCGTACACGTTTGCGTGTATGATTAGTGTACGATTAAATCGGGGGCGTCACAATGTGGTGAATAAAAATATAGCTGCAAGTAAAGTTACCGATGGAAGTAGACGAAAGAGGGGATGCCTTCTGGGGCAACCCCAAGCTTGGGATTTTAGGTGTCCTTAGATTATATTGGGGTTCCATGGGCATCCCCAACCTTAGGCTCTTGCCACTCCTTGTTCCATAATCCATCAAAGCTTTCACCCAAAACTTGAAAACTTCACAACACAAAACTTAAAGTAGAAAATCTCGTGAGCTCCGTTAGCGAAAGAAAAGAAAACACCACTTCAAGTTACTGTAATAAACTCATTCTTTATTTATATTGGTTTTAAAACTAATTTATTCCAACTTCCCTATGGTTTCTAAACTATTTTACTAGCCATAGATTTATCAAAATAAGCAAACAACACACGAAAAACAGAATCTGTCAAAAACAGACAGTCTGTAGAAATCTGTAGCTAACGCAAGTTATGGAACCCCAAAAATTCTAAAATAAATTTCTGGACGTGAGGAATTTATCTATTAATCATCTGCAAAAAGAATTAACTAAATATAACTTTAGAAATAAAAATGGCAGCAATTCTCATGAGCGCTAAAGTTTCTGTTTTTTACAGCAAGATTAAAAAGACTTTCCCCAAGTCTTCCGAACGGTTCTACTTAGCACAAACACTAATTAAACACAAAAACACAACCAAAACAGATGCTAGATAAATTATTTATTACTAAACAGGAGCAAAAAGCAAGGAATAAAAATAAAATTGGGTTGCCTCCCAACAAGCGCTTTTCTTTAAAGCCTTATAGCTAGGCATTGACAATTTAATGATGCTCACATGAAAGAAAAGAATTGAAGCACAAAGAGAGAATCATAGAACACGTGACAAACACATCTAAGTCTAACATACTTCCTATGCATAGGCATCTTATAGGCAAACAAATTATCAAGGAAAGAAAAAACTACCATATGCAAGAAAGCGGAAAGAAACAATAGCAATCTCAACATAACGAGAGGTAGTTTGGTAACATGAAAATTTCTACCACCATATTTTCCTCTCTCATAATAATTGCATGTTGGATCATAAGAAAATTCAAAAAAATAGCTATCACATAAAATATTTTCAACATGATCCACATGCATCCAAAGTTGACACTCTTCCAAAATAGTGGGATTAACATTAACTAAAGTCATGACCTCTCCAAACCTACTTTTATCAAAAATTTCATGAGATTGAACATTCTCCAAATATGTGGGATCTAAAGTTGACACTCTTCCAAACCAACTTACAATAATATTGCAAACACTATTATCAATCTCATATTCATCATGGGGCTTAAATAAATTTTCAAGATCAAAAGAAGAATCACCCCAATCATGATCATTGCAACAAATAGTAGTCATAGCAAAACTAGCATCCCCTAGCTTAGGGTTTTGCATATCATTAACACAATTGACATTAAGAGAATTTATAATAACATCATTGCAATCATGCTTTTCATCGAAGGAACTATTAAGTATGGGTGCAATAGCAACGATCTCATGTTTAACATAAGGAACTATAGCAAATTCATCTTCATAAATATTGGTATCATGGCCACAAGAATAGCAAGCATCATGTTCATAAAGGGATATTTCAATCAAATCATCGGAATCATAATTTATGGATTCATGCATATCATCATTTTCTTCCGAAGCAATGGTCATTCTTTCAATAAATTCTTTGATATAGACATTATGAGCATAGTTTTCATAGCAATATTTAAGTATGTCAAAATATTTAGATTCATAGAGAGCAATATCATATTTTTCAATCAAAGAAGCAACTTCATAAGCACCCTTAAAAGCAACAAATTCTTCAATTCATTCGATATCATAGTAACTATAAACACCCTTTGCATAAGAAGATAAAATTTCAATATCATTAAACTCACATAGGTAGGGGAGGTGTTTTTTAGGGTTCTTAGAGCAACAAGTAAAATCACAAATTTCACAAAGATTCCAAGCATAACACAGCAATCTGTTTATTTGATTCCATAAGAGTCTCCCTTTTTCAGACAAACGGTGACGCACAAAATGAGCATGCTCATCTAAAGATTTCCCATCAACTAGGCTAGTTGGGGTATCAGCACGAGCACATAAGGATCGAAGATGATCTAAGTAGAACACTTTAAGTGGATCCATATCAATAGATTTTTAGCAAGCAAAGATGCAAGCAAATAGAAGGCACATGGAAACACAAACAAGGATACATACGGAAAGAAGGCAAACAAAAGAAGAGGAAAATAGGGAAAGAGAAGGAGGACGGAGATAGATGGCAAATAAAACGGCAAGGGTGAAGTGGGGGAGAGGAAAACGAGAGGCAAATGGCAAATAATGTAATGCGGGAGATAAGGGTTTGTGATGGGTACTTGGTATGTTGACTTTTGCGTAGAGTCCCCGGCAACGGCACCAGAAATCCTTCTTGCTACCTCTTGAGCACTGCGTTGATTTTCCCTTGAAGAGGAAAGGGTGATGCAGCAAAGTAGCGTAAGTATTTCCCTCAGTTTTTGAGAACCAAGGTATCAATCCAGTAGGAGGCCACGCACGAGTTCCTCGCACCTACACAAACAAATAAAATCCTCGCAACCAACGTAATAGAAGGGGTTGTCAATCCCTTCACGGACACTTATGAAAGTGAGATCTGATGGATATGATAAGAAAATATTTTTGGTAGTTTTATGATAAAGATGCAAAGTAAAGAAAGAAAAATAAACGGAAAAGGAAATAGCTTGTTGAAGGAAGATTAATATGCTGGAAAATAGACCCGGGGGCCATAGGTTTCACTAGTGGCTTCTCTCGAGAGCATAAGTATTACGGTGGGTAAACAAATTACTGTTGAGCAATTGACAGAATTGAGCATAGTTATGAGAATATCTAGGTATGATCATGTATATAGGCATCATGTCCGAGACAAGTAGACCGACCCCTGCCTGCATCTACTACTATTACTCCACACATTGACTGCTATCCAGCATGCATCTAGAGTATTAAGTTCAAAAGAACAGAGTAACGCTTTAATCAAGATGACATGATGTAGAGGGATAAACTCATGCAATATGGTATAAACCCCATCTTGTTATCCTCGATGGCAACAATACAATACGTGCCTTGCTGCCCCTGCTGTCACTGGGAAAGGACACCGCAAGATTGAACCCAAAGCTAAGCACTTCTCCCATTGCAAGAAAGATCAATCTAGTAGGCCAAACCAAACTGATAATTCGAAGAGACTTGCAAAGATAACCAATCATACATAAAAGAATTCAGGGGAGATTCAAATATTGTTCATAGATAAACTTGATCAAAAACCCACAATTCATCGGTCTCAACAAACATACCGCAGAAGAACATTACATCGAATAGTTCTCCACAAGAGGGGGAGAACTTTGTATTGAGATCCAAAAAGAGAGAAGAAGCCATCTAGCTAATAACTATGGACCCAAAGCTCTAAAGTAAACTACTCACACTTCATCGGAGAGGCTATGGTGTTGATGTAGAAGCCCTCCGTGATAGATGCCCCCTCCGGCGGAGCTCCGGAAAAGGCCCCAAGATGGGATCTCACGGATACAGAAAGTTACAGCGGTGGAATTAGGGTTTTGGCTCCGTATCTGGTAGTTTGGGGGTACATAGGTATATATAGGAGGAGGAAGTACGTCGGTGGAGCAACATGGGCCCCACGAGGGTGGAGGGCGTGCCTGGGGGGTAGGCGTGCCCCCTACCTCGTTCCCTCCTGGTTGCTTTATTGACGTAGGGTCCAAGTCCTCTGGATCATGTTCATTCCGAAAATCATGTTCCCGAAGGTTTCATTCCGTTTGGACTCCATTTGATATTATTTTTCTGCGAAACTCTGAAATAGGCAAAAACAGCAATTCTGGGTTGGGCCTCCAGTTAATAGGTTAGTCCCAAAAATAATATAGAAGTGTATAATAAAGCCCAATAATATCCAAAACAGGATATAATATAGCATGGAACAATAAAAAATTATAGATACGTTGGAGACATATCAAGCGGCAACCAAGGCTGCAGAAAAAAAGAGGGCTCGCTGCCACGTAGAGACCTCGAAAGATCTCTCACGGGCAGGCGATGGCTCCCAGGAGCGCCCTAGACGCGGAGGCGAACATGCCGAGCTGGCGGCGTTGGAGTCATTATCCCTCGACGGCATGCCCGATCAGCTCAATAAGCACCTCAATAAGCAGAAGGAGTTCATCCATGGCTTGGTGGAGCTGCTGAAGGAGAGCCTCGATGACATGCCCGTTGAGCTCAATGAGCAGGGGGGTTGACCGCCGGCTTGGTGATGCTGCTGAAGAAGAGCATTGTCTCGGAGAAGAAGGCGACCAGCGAAATCCTGCGACTTCAGGAGGACAACGCGAAGCTCTGCCACGAGCTCGACCTGCTGAAGGGGGAGAACGCCGGTTGGAAGAAGCTGCATGAGAATAGTAGTTCCTCGATGAAGATGTTGCAGGCCCTCATCATGGAACGGAAGGATGAGTTGGTGAAGCTCCGCATCAAGCACCCAGCTGCTGTCAAGGTACGTAATGTGGCCGTGGAACATTTGATGAAGGCTCGCGTCGAGAAATCCCGCGTCATGGACACAATGATGAAGATGCGGAGGAGACGCGCAGGGAGATGGAGGTCATGGAGGCGATGAAGAAGCAGTTACGACTCCGCGGCCAGCAACCCTTCATGTAGTGAGAGCAGCGCCCCAGACTTGTGTGTGTGTCTTCCTTCTTTTTGGGGGGTGATAATCCTCCTTCTTTTTCTCCTGTGTTTCTTATTTTGATTCGGGTATTTCGCCACACGTGTCACCTTCTCTGCGAGGCATGAATAGAACAATGCTAAAAATGAGATGACTAGCAAATTAGATCATTCTTTATCGCCAATAGAACAATGCCTCTTGCTAGTAATATATAATAAGAGTAGAGAGTAGAGGATATGGCACTGGGCTGCCGTGTTTCGTGCTCCTCCGTCGTACTCCAGTGGAAAACTTGAGTATACCGCACGGTTCTTTGCTCCTCCTCAGGTCGTCGGCACATTTATATGAGCAGTCAAATCACAAGGCCCCGCCTTCCAGCAGTAATGAGACATCAAATCACAAAGGCCCTCGCCTCTCGTGAAAAGGACCAAGCTAGACTGCCCCGCCCTCTAGCCTTTTAAAAAATGTATACATTTGTACAGTAGTAGTATCGATGGATTGCGCCATGGAGCAAAACTAACAAGATGTAATTAAAGAAAAAAGGTGGTACATATAGAGAGCGCTCGTCGCCAAATTATGCATATACTATATGACACTACCCACTATGAAGGTACTAGTAACATAGACTAGTAACTAGTCTATGCTACTCTCCACTATGACCAGCCAAAGTCGAGGCGCAGATACCAATGAGGGCCTGGTTGTGTCTATACTTGGAAAACTCACCCGACTGCATGCGCACCAGGCAGACGAAGCTCGTGTCGTGTTGGTGCCATGTGCGGCCCGCACATTCATCATTCTTGCTATAAGTCGCAGTAGATGCTATATAGGTCCGTCGGATCTTACATCAAGATCCGTGCAGAATTTTCTTTTCAGATTTTCTTTTTTCTCTCTTAAATCTCAGTCGAGTGAGACATTGCCACGCCATTAAATAGAGGCGTGGGTGCCATTAATGGAGACCTTGGGAGAGAGGTGGACGGCAGATGGAGGTCAAAGGGCTCGCACGCCTCCCATACTCAAATAGCTACCCTGCACGGCGCCTCCTAGCTAATAAAAAAGGGGATGCGTGGCGGCACGTAAACGGTAAATAGAACGCCCACGGTTTCAATAATACTTGTGTTTCTGATTGTAACGTGACATCACTTGTTCCAAAATGACTTTGTTGATTGTTAATGTGTGCACATTCGCAAATCGGACAGCAAAATTACCACAGCATGTTGGTGCCATGTCATGACACCAAGCCAAGTTTCATGATTTTCATGCGTGTTTCGGATTTATAGGAATTAAAAAACAAAGTTTCTCAATGTTTCCAGCCGAGCCAGGACGGCCAGATGTTTGAATTTCATTCCCATTTCTGGCATGGGACCTAGAAATTTACCCGAGGACACACATGTGATTTTTCAACCAGCTTTGGTGCACTGGAGCATGTGCTTGTATTTAAAATTTGAATTATGCACACAAAGGTGACACGTTCCCTCTCAGAACCACGAGCCTTCTTGAGAGAAGCTCCGGTTTGCAAGAAACTTATACCAAAACTTGTTCCTATTCTGCAAATTTTTTTACCACAGCATGGTAGTACCATGACATGACACCATGCCAAGTTTCATGATTTTCAGGCATGTTTTGGATTTACAAGAATTTTAAAACCAAGCTTCTCAATGTTCTCGGCCGAACCATGATGCCCAGATGTTTGAATTTCATTCCCACTTCTTGCATGTGACCTAGAAATTCACTAGAGGACACACATGTGATTTTTCAATCAACTTTGGTGCACGGGAGCATGTGCTTGTAGTTCAATTTTGAATTATGCACATTAAATGACCAGAAACTCAATTAATGTAAAAAAGGCCAAACGAACCCGGAATAATTCCAAAATTTAACAGGGCACTCATATAGTTCTATGTTGCCTATGTAAAGAAAATCTGGGGTAGGCGGCGTATATTAGAAATGCCATTAGACATTGTTATTTTCATGTCAAAACCGTTGACCATGTTACATGACAAAAATAAGCCGATTCTCACAATGATAAGTTAATGGTCTCCAGCACAACACACCCCTCAAATAAAACTAAGCACCCTAGAATTCTTTGACAAAACTAAGCACCCTGAAATTGTTTGACGACTAAACTGCTAGCTATATGATGTTGGCCATATATATTGTACGTATATAATGTGAAGAAACGAGTGGTAGTACTATACCAACTAGAAGATGAAATGTACGAAATATAACGAGAAGAAACATAACATAGTTCTGCTGGGAGCTCAGCACTACACACCCCTCAAATAAAACTAAGCACACCTGAAATTAAACTAAGCAACTAATCCGGTAGACACTGCATTAGAACCACCATGAGCAACAACACTGCCACCTTACATGGACTCCTCATCCACGTACTCGACTTCGTCCTTTTCCCTCTTCCTCTTGGCCGATACTTCTTTGCTTGAACCGCACACCTGGCTCTTGCTCTTCATCCAACCTTGTAGATATTGAAACAAAGGTAGCCATCCATTGCAGCGTAGTGGATGTGGTCTATATCTAGTACATTCCACTCCCATGCATGATGAAACCTGAATGGAGGTTTCTTCAGTGTACCGTATGAAGGATGAACCATGGCTCCTGCCAGGGTCAGCATTAAAGGCTGATCATGGGAGGGCACCAGCCGTTTCTTCTGGAGGTCGAAGGGGTCACCTACAACGAGGCCTATACAACCCAGGATTTCCTTATCGTTCCTAAAGTCTACAGTAACAAATTTGACTCGGCCGTCCTTGTGGAAATTCTTAAAATCCTGGCACTCAATGTCGGCATGGCATATGTGGTAGACCAAGCATAAGTCATGCACGCAAACCTGGTTCACGGCGGGCTTCTTCTTCTCTACCTCCTTTAGATTCTTCTCGCTTCCCAGGAATGTGGTGTACTCAACATCTAGCCCAGCGACCCACTCATCATTTGAGTTTTTGAACATGCGTTTGAAGCGAGCAAGGCATTCTTTCACCGTTGCGGAAGAACGGGTGTAGATGACATCGAACTCATCACCGGTGATGGTTCTAACCTTGTACTCACCGCCGATCATGGAGATTTGGGACGCCATGGATTTGGGAGGAGGGTTAGGATTAGTGGAACTGTCGTAATGTGAAAGGACGGGACGACTAGGAGCGGTTTATCGATTGTAAAAATGTTGAGTGGGGGGCGCGTGCGAACAGCAGGGTAGTGGCTTGCCCGGTGGATAAATGGATTCATGCACAGTACTATGGGGGCCCAATTAGATGTCATGTCTACTCGACGCCCAATTAAATGGCTTTCGATGTCATGTCCAATGTCGGGAAAATTACAGGTGATACGAAGCTTTCCATTCTCCCATGATACGGGCTTCCGAGAGCCCTTGGATCTGAGATCGAATGGTTGCATGGCGTGATTCTAGACCTATGGGTGAATATCCTATCCTGGAGGGTTATTCTGCAAATTTTTAGCAACTTAGCATGCGACCGTTCGATCTCAGATCCAAGGGCTGTTAGCAGGCCATATCATGGTCGCGCCTACCACGACCGCCGCCTCGCTCATGCGGCCGCGCCCTTGCAGATTTAACATGGTGCGTTAGGCTATCTGATGTTGGCATGTCATACATAGTCATCACTTAGTCACTCATACAACAAGGTTAGCTATAACAGTATTTTTTTGTTTACTTCTCTCTATCTCTTTCTTCATAGTATTTATTTCATTTGCCAAGGAGTGAGCTCTTCCAATGAAATGGTGCTTAGATGAGGTGCTATGGGCATTAAATAGCTTAGCAACTCAAGTACCCAATGCATAGGTGCTTAGTTTTTTGTTGCTAAGTTTGCTTCATCTAGGTACACGCGCTTATCACCGTTTCTCCCTGGGGTCACCAAACTAGTTTGTCTCTTCTTAATTAACTTTCCACATCAGACTTTATGCCTATGTGGCAGGCTTAGCACCTGTAGGATCAAGTACAATAGTGGGCTATAAGCCCGCTTTACATGGCATTTTTGCATATCTGGGGGAAAGAGGCAAGGAAAAAGTGGAGGAGTGGGCTCCCAAGCAAGAGCCAGCCTCTACATGGTGGAGCATCGGGAGAGGCACCTATATGTGATGGGTTTCGTAGTAATTTCAAAAAAATTCCTACGCTCACGCAAGATCATGGTGATGCATAGCAACGAGAGGGGAGAGTATGATCTACGTACCCTTGTAGATCGACAACGGAAGCGTTTGGTTGATGTAGTCGTACGTCTTCACGGCCCGACCGATCAAGCACCGAAACTACGGCACCTCCGAGTTCTAGCACACGTTCAGCTCGATGACGATCCCCGGACTCTGATCCAGCAAAGTGTCGGGGAAGAGTTCCGTCAGCACGACGGCGTGGTGACGATCTTGATGTACTACTGTCGCAGGGCTTCGCCTAAGCAACGCTACAATATTATCGAGGACTATGGTGGAAGGGGGCACCGCACACGGCTAAGAATATGATCACGTGGATCAACTTGTGTTTCTCTGGGGTGCCCCTGCCTCCGTATATAAAGGCTCAAGGGGGGGTGCGGCCGGCCTAGGAGAGGCGCGCCAGGACGAGTCCTACTCCCTCTGGGAGTAGGATCCCCCCCCCCCCAATCCTAGTTGGAATAGGATTCGCGGAGGGGGGAAAAGAGAGAGGGGGGCCGGCCCCCTCTCCTTGTCCTATTCGGACCAAGGGAGGGGAGGGGCGCGCGGCCCATCTAGGGCTGCCCCTTCTCTTTTCCACTAAGGCCCACTTAGGCCCATATAGCTCCCGGGGGGGTTCCGGTAACCTCCCGGTACTCCGGTAAAATCCCGATTTCACCCGGAACACTTCCGATATCCAAACATAGGCTTCCAATATATCAATCTTTATGTCTCGACAATTTCGAGACTCCTCGTCATGTCCGTGATCACATCCGGGACTCCGAACAACCTTCGGTACATCAAAATGTATAAACTCATATATAACTGTCATCGTAACCTTAAGCGTGCGGACCCTACGGGTTCGAGAACAATGTAGACATGACCGAGACACGTCTCTGGTCAATAACCAATAGCAGAACCTGGATGCTCATATTAGCTCCTACATATTCTACGAAGATCTTTTATCGGTCAGACGCATAACAACATACGTTGTTCCCTTTGTCATCGGTATGTTACTTGCCGGAGATTCGATCGTCGGTATCCCATACCTAGTTCAATCTCGTTACGGACAAGTCTCTTTACTCATTCTGTAATACATCATCCCACAACTAACTCATTAGTTGCAATGCTTGCAAGGCTTAAGTGATGTGCATTACCGAGAGGGCCCAGAGATACCTCTCCGACAATCGGAGTGACAAATCCTAATCTCGAAATACGCCAACCCAACATGTACCTTTGGAGACACCTGTAGAGCTCCTTTATAATCACCCAGTTACGTTGTGACGTTTGGTAGCACACAAAGTGTTCCTCTGGCAAACGGGAGTTGCATAATCTCATAGTCATAGGAACATGTATAAGCCATGAAGAAAGCAATAGCAACATACTAAACGATCGGGTGCTAAGCTAATGGAATGGGTCATGTCAATCAGATCATTCAACTAATGATGTGATCCTTTTAATCAAATGACAACTCTTTGTCCATGGTTAGGAAACATAACCATCTTTGATTAACAAGCTAGTCTAGTAGAGGCATACTAGTGACACTCTGTTTGTCTATCTATTCACACATGTATTATGTTTCCGGTTAATACAATTCTAGCATGAATAATAAACTTTTATCATGATATAAGGAAATAAATAATAACTTTATTATTGCCTCTAGGGCATATTTCCTTCAGTCTCCCACTTGCACTAGAGTCAATAATCTAGATTACACAGTAATGATTCTAACACCCATGGAGCCTTGGTGCTGATCATGTTTTGCTCGTGGAAGAGGCTTAGTCAACGGGTCTGCCACACTCTCTGTCTCTCTACTCACCGCTGGTCACAGATCAAGCTGGATCCTCTCCGCCGGGGAAGGTGAGAAGGTGCAACGTTCACATAGTCATCCTCGGCGACGGCTCTTACCCACTGTCGGCGCGTCCCGATCAGCGTGCCTTGCCGTTCTCTGCCAAGCATCGCTGCCGAGGGAGGGCCTCCCACCCCTTCTTCCTCGCTGCCGTAGTGTGGGCAGATCCGGCCTCCCGCCGCCCACCTGGCCACATCCCGGGGACCCTCAGGTATAACTTCCTTTGAAACCGGCCTTGCTCTACTTCCCGAACTCCTGATGTCACTGCATTTGTATCTTTTACTATTTCTTAGACCCCCTCATGTAGATAGGATCGATCGGCTGTTCGAAAACCACCTAATTTTTTACTGTTAAGAGGTAAAACTAGTTCATGCACTCGAATCTAGTAGTACTTGGTTCAAACAAGGAAGAAAGGGGGTGGGGTGGGGAAGATTTGTTACTTGAATCTAGGACTTGGTCGAAAGAGGAAATAATGGGGGCGAAAAGTAGCAGAGACTGGCTATCCAACTGGTCTCTATGTCTAATAGGGAAATAAAGGGAACGTAGTACAAACTCAATATAAACCCGATCTATTGGTTGAAAAAGGAAAGAAAGTGGGGATTGGGGGACAAGTCAACAGAGTAAGTCCAACACTAGATTTGCTAGCCTCACACAGTATAAGGTGGCTATATACCGAACAAAAATGGGACCAACCCAGATATCCTCTTCTGATGTTTGTTGCCCCGAGCCACTCTTATGTAAAGCCACTGGTAAAATGCAGCAGTCGCACTGTTAAAAGTAAGGACACGTTAAACCAATGTTGTTTTCAATGTAATGCCTCCAGTAATATGAATTAATGGCACTTTTTTTCATGTCCTGCTAAATTTCCCATTAAGATAAGTTGCTTCTTTTCGTTAGAGATGCAACTGTCCTGGTCCGCCTACTCTCCAGGAGCTTCACGACCAACCTTGATGTTGCTCGGTTTTATTGCAACTAATGAAGAAGCTCTGTGCGTTTCGTTTTCTGATGGAATGGAACCGGGGCTGGAGCCCTTTTCTTAAAAGAAGAAGAAGAAGAAGAAGAAGAAGAAGTTGCTAGCTCATGGGACATTGCTTCATTTTAGGTGAACTACACCAAAAGGTCCCATGAATTGAATCATCCATGTTGGTGACTGGTGTCATCCCTTCTACGATGGCGTTGACTGCAGATATGGTTCCCATCACGAGGTATGTTCCTTTTTGGTCCGACCATTTGCCAAAGATCCTGCATGTTGATCC
Source organism: Triticum urartu (assembly GCF_003073215.2). NCBI lineage: Eukaryota > Viridiplantae > Streptophyta > Magnoliopsida > Poales > Poaceae > Triticum > Triticum urartu. The sequence continues at coordinate 240,839,887 of NC_053023.1, read as the reverse complement.
TGCTCTTGTGCTACTGTTTTGGCACTGCCATGATAAAGCAGTGATGTTATTATTTTGCACCTTAATCTAGTGGCACTATTAATTTGAGGCAATGTTTTGGCACCGGTAGTGCCACTGTTTTTTTATATATCGAAAGAGGGGGTTCCCTCCGATTTCATTAAAGAAACCCAACCATAGAAAACCATTATCCGACAACATCTCAGTGTAAACGGGCAGTTATGCAACTACTACTAGAATGGACTGAGTACTAGCAGGAGACAAGTTCGCCACATAAGCTAGGCAGGTAGGGGGACGCAACACCAGCTCGACCAAGTTTGGATTACAACCCAAATGCTACCACAGAAACATCAGGGGGAAGATAGGGACTGAAAGAGCCAGCTTCAGCATCCTAGTCTAAGCACCCCCGGCCTTCATCCTTGCGACGCACGGTACACCTCGTTTTCCACCTGCTCGACCCTAGTGTCACTAATAAAATGAAGTAATAATACAGTTAAAATAGAGCGATTGTCCTCTCTATCATTTCATTTCCAATGTAGATAAAGAAAGTGCTTCTCTTTGTAATGTATGTTTCATCAACTAGTCCCATTGTTAATGTTTAAGCGTTTCTGCAAACTGGGGTGCTTAATTTTAGTTGATCTGCACAAAAATAGAGATTTGAATGTCTCAAGGCCCCTCCTTGTACTACCGCTGTACACTGATGTTCATCACTGGCAAAAGGTGTATCGGGGAGACTTGGGTCGATTTCCAGTATGATGTAATATTTTCTTCTGTTTATTAGTGTATGTTTCATCAACTAGTGCCACTATAATCTAATCATGCCTTTTCATTATCTATGCAAACAGGGTTATTTAGCTGCATTTTGGTGGAACTGCACAAATGTACGGATGGAACTGGCATATATGCAGAGTGCGAGGTGCCAAGTAAAAATTATCGACACCAACCCTGCTCCATCTAAGCATTGGCATTCCCCACCATCAGTGGGATGTGTGGCACTCACTGTGGACGGATCTTTCTTGGCAGTAAATCCTCTAACCAAATACTAGTAGCTTAGACTTAAAAAAATACCAGTAGCTTATATTGGCAGTTTTCTAGGGGTGTACTCTTTTTTGAAAGAAGCACCAATTCTAGATATCTATTTTTAGCACTTAAAAATGTAGTTTCATAGGAGTATAAAAGTGCAGACAATGTGATTCTTAGAGAAGAAACTGCAAGTTTCAGTTTCAAATAAGAAACTCCAAGTTCAGTTTCAGATAAGAAATTGCAACTTTCAGAGGCAGAGCATTTATGTTAACACAGCCTTTTCAAACAGCTTTAACATCATGCTGGAAGTTTTATTCATGGTCGAAACCGAAACTACCAACCCGTTAACATCATGCTGATCAACATTCATGCATAGCACATCTTCATATGATGCACAGTCAAAAAGATATGTTATTTTCAAAATGCCCACACAATGTCGAGTGTGCGAAAAACAGAGAAAACGAGGGACGAAGTTTTGGCAAGTGTAGGACGTGGTGTGCGTAGATGACAATTGCGACCCACATGTCAATAAAGGCAGAGGCAAAAAAATTGGAGATATTTTCTCTGCACAGGTGGAATCGAACCCGGGCGGAACAGCTGTCGGGTGTCACTCGGCCACTGGGCTAGTTCAGTTGTTTCGTTACTAATAAGGCACTTCCTCAGGTTGTCGGATCTCCTCCTACGCCTTTGTGTGCTCTCCGCGATGCCGCTGTCTGCCATTGTGAACATGCTTAACAAACAAGAGGAATCTGGAGAGGACTGTATGTGGAGAGGCGGACAGTCGGGACCCACCAGGTCTATGGCCGTACGCAAGCAAGTGCCTCATGGAAAAAATACTTCCTCCTAATGCTATACTGACGTTGGGGCCCACGGGTTTGTCAACATAGTTACATTTTTTTAGGTGCTTCAACGTAGTTACTATAGGAGATAAATTCACAACCAAGCCGGGGAGCTGGCAGGTATCATTTATTATCACTGGGGCAGCAAGTATCAGCTGGGTTTTGGGCTGCCCTGTCTAGGCTTTCTTTTTTAACATGCGCAGCCCACGACCTCGGATGGGAGGTCCATAAGGATGTTTGTATTTTCTTGAGGGCCGTCATGTATCGACCGGCCTATGGACCTCCCATCCGAGGTTTTATTTTTCCTGAAACATCGACAACCCAATTTATGTATATTTTTTGAAGAAAACGTAGAGGTCTATTCTATTTTTCTATATAAGAATAGGAACGCCTGGTCCAACTTATGTTTCCCTTCTAACTGTATTATATATATTTAAATTATTTCATATGTTATTATATATTATTGTTATTGTCATCATATATTTAACAGATACTTACATATGTAAGAAAACAATATCCCACATCTTGTTAACTTATAAAAATAATTTCTTAACAATAAAATCCTGGATTTTTTTGGCAACGAAAATCCTGGTGATTGTGTACAAAAGCTTGGTACGATTTAAGGACCAATGTAATAATAAATCACTTATTATTTAATTTTTTGATAACATTGCTCAACCCCTGTTAATTTTTTGATAACATTGTTGCGCCCAACCCAACATTATAATTAGAATCAGCCCAGCAAAATCGTGTATTTCGAGAAAGTGCAAATGGCCTGTAATTTTTTAGGAGAAACATAAATGGGCCGCATGGACGCTACATTATTTGTTCACCCAACCAGCTAATGGACTGTAATTCAAAAAAAGATCAAATGGACTGTAAATTCTACCTCGCAAAAAAGACTGTAATTATGAAAAAAATGGGTTGAATACGTGCCACATTTTTTGAGGCTGAAATGTGGGCCAATAGGCCGAAGCCAATGCAAGTCATTGTCAACTTAGTCAACAAATGATTCTGACATCGTTAGTCGTTGGATTTACATCCAATGACCGGCATCCATCTTCAATCTCTCGTCTTCTTCCTCCAGCGCCGCCGGGACCACCTGCTCCCGCCTCCTTCTGCTAGAAGCTCTGCTTAGCACGCTTCGCTGTGAAGCGCTACTCCACCGTTGGCCAGGCCATCCCTCCACCCCTCCACACCTCATGTTCTTCTCCACTGACTGCCGAACCACACCGCACCAGAACCAGTTAACCCTCGTACACCTCTCCGTCTGCGACTCTACTCCCGTGTCTTCCCATCTCTGGCTCATTGCTGTCCGGGGCCTCGCCGTCGTCCACCACCTTGGATGCGCTCGGCGTGGAGTGGTCAACATGGTCAACGAACGACACCATCGGAAGTAGACTGTGCATGGAGAGGCTGACAGCTGGGTCCACGGCCGCACGCAAGGAAATGCCTCCTTATTACGCGCAAAATAATGATTCCTCCACCTGACAACTGGGACCCACCGGAAGGGCCTCTGTATTTCGCGAAAAAAATGTTCCCACCGCTGACAGCTAGGACCCACCAGCTATATCTTCGCAAGCAAGGAAGTGCCTCCTTATTACGCACAAAAAATGAATACTCCCCCTGCTAGCTAGGACCCAGTATAGGCAGGCTGACTTGTGGGCCTACTAAGTTGACGGGGACGGAGGGCTTTGTCAACTTAGTCAATATGCACGATTCTAGCTCCACTGACCATACGATGTCCATCCAACGGCCGTAGTGCTTCTTCAACCTCTGGTCTTCTTGCTCCAGCCACCCAAACCAGCGTCGGTCGTGCCTCGTTGATGCGGAGCATCCCACGATCATCCCCATGGACGCACCTACACCTCCAACGTCACCACGTGGACCAATGAAAAGATCCTGAGACAAGGCTATCAAAGATAAGGTGAACTCACTCCTCTCCGAACTTCCACTTTCCATGCATGAGAATTGGCTACTACCTCAAGTGGAAACCCTATGTGTGATCAGGTACTTGGAGGAAAGCCACGGACCAACTACTCTCAACGGACATGATGGTGACGACGCCAAGTTCACGGGACAAGAAGAAGAACTGCTCGAAGTCCTTAGGCTTCGGACGACCGACAGACCCCTGGACGTCCGACGACCTCCAGGCTCCGGACGTCCGGCCCCCTCCGGATGACCGACGCTTCCACACCCGAGCCAAAACTACGGACTTACGAAGCGCTACGGACGACCGACGACCTCCAGACTCCGGACGTCCGAACCCGTCCGGACGTCCGATCGAAGTCCACCCGAGCCGAATCTATGGACGTACGACAGGCACCGGACACTCGGACCCTCGCGAGCCTCCGGACATCCGATGCCTGTGTACTGTTTCGTGTTGGGCCGCAGACCATGTACCCCTACGCCCCCCCCCCTCTTTTGCACTAAGACTATAAATAGACCTCTCCCTCCTTCTTTCTAGGGTTAGCAAAGGATTAGCTCATATTTCGTGTGAGAGCTTTGCTCATCCACTTGGTTACCTTCTCCTCGGAGATTCGAGCCTCCATTGGAGAAGATCCCCCAAGCGGATTCAAGACCCCTTATAGGGAAGAACTCAAGACCTCCTCACGGAGAAGACCGGCTACCCTTGTATCGTCCTTAGTTGTCCATGGATCGTGTATCTTTCCTTACGTATCCGAGGATCTAGCACATGTGTGACTTGTTCTTGTTAGTTTGAGTGTTCCTCTTGTGTTTCCCCTTGTGATTTCCCTCGTTTCCCTCCTCGTGTTCTTCGTGTTATTCACGGGATCCGCTCCTTTCATGAAAGATCGGCCCCTAAGGTTCCTACCCTACATCATCTTGGTATCTAGAGCCACGTTGATCACGATTTTGGAGCCTCCCCGTTGTGTTTCTAGCCTTGTTTTGTTGTTTTTCGTCCTAATTCGAAAAATTCCCCACAAAAATAGCCCCAAACTTTTTTGTGATTTGTTAGTGTGTTGAGATTTTGTTGGTTTGGATCCGTGGATTTGCTTTCTTTTGAGTGGATCTAGCTTTTCCCCCCTTTCCCCACCCTTTCCATCCACAAAATCCTCCGGATTTGACCATTTTCGTCATCCCCATCACGAACACGTGAAGTTCATCCCATGCCCGATTTTCGCCCAGGCACCGAACGTCCGACCCAGCCCGGACGTCCGACGACCGGACGACCGACCCAGCCCGGATGCCCGACCGACCCTGACGAAACTGAATTTTTTTCAGTTAGTCACCACCACAGCCCCACATTTCCGCATACGCACTCCTACCACCATTGCTTACCCATTTTGCTCTCTGACACGTTTGCTACTTCGAGCTTTGAGAATTCGAGTTGCGGTTCCGTATCCTTTTGTGTTTCGGCTATCTAGGTATTCGAAATCAACATCACCGCCGCTCATCTTCGCCACGGACGCGTCATCAACAACGACCACCTCGACTACATCTTGGTATTTCGGTCAACCATTTTGACACCATACCGTAAGCAAGAACGGTAACCTCGTCTTTGTATTGGACATATCATTCTTGCCATTACATTGATAGCCATCATAGCCTTACTCCTTTGCGTTGCTTACCCATCGAGACTAGCCATTGAGTATTGCCGGCAACGAGACTTGTGCACATTAGTGATCATACTTCCCATAGCATACATACATCATTGTTGCATATATTGGTATCATCTCTTGTGTCACAAAGTTTCCATCGCATACACAATTGCTATCTTGGTTCGTCAAGCATTGCATGAGAAAAGAGCTCCATCATCAAAGAGCCAAACAAGCTTTTAAGCAAAAAGGAAAGATAAGCAAAGAGATTTTAAGCAAGAACCATAGCATCATACAACATTAAGATTGTCATACTAGATCATCTTGGATCATAACATCGAAACACCTTGCATAAAGCATACTTGGGATAGAAGTCATTGCATTTTTGCTAAGTAGGTTGTGCACAAGTTCTTGTATCCGCCTATTGTGCAATCGTGCTAGCGTATCTCTAGTGTTGTGCAACAAGAGCATTTTTGTGGATTCCACATTTTGGCTCACCCTTGGTTGCACGACCCCACTTATCTTTTTGCGTGTGTGTTGCTGTGTACCTTATATGCTTGGTCTACTTGTTACATTGCATCTTGCGAATCTTTTCCAACATTATTGAAGCTCACTTAAAATTGCATCAAATTTTGTGCCACCATCCTAACCAAGCTCCTCCATAAGCTTTTACTTGTGTAGGTGTGAGAAACCGACAAGAGCTAGTACCAATTGTGCTATTTCCTTGTCCTACATTGGAGTGATCATCGATCCACTTTCAACTTCGGTCAAGGTACATTTGGTATTCGTTCTTCTCTTTCTACCACTCACGTTTGTCTTGGAATGATGGATAGGCAAAGTACTTCTACCAACCCACTCTTCATGGAGCAAGACGACGACATGAACTCCTTCGTCACCAAGAGTCACCTCTTTGGTGCACAACATGCTTTGCATCAAGAGCAACAAGCTATGAGTGAACGCATTGACAACCTCACCGCCGACTTGCGACTCTCTGAGAAATGTACAAGGGACTACTTCGACCACAAGCTTGACGATCACAAGCAAGAGAATGACGCAATGGACGAGATTCGTGCTTTGTTGCTCAACCGCTCTTCTTCCACTTCAAGAAGGAGCCGTTCAAGTCGACACTCGGACTTCACCCTCTTCGGCTCAAGTACACCGACATCGAACACTCTATGCCATGCCGTGCACAACGATCGTCAAGCAAGCCTCAATCCTCTATGTGACACAGACTCTCAAGAGCACCGACAACGTCAAACCCAAGAGGCTTTTGCATTAGCACGAGAACGGCAACGACAACGCCAACATGAAGAGCAAGAGAGAGTGCGTCTACACCAAGATGCACAAGATGCCGAGGTACAATGCCAAGAACAACAACTCTGTGAAACTCAAGAACTTGCGATGCAACAAGCCCTCCGAGATTCAAGTTGAGTCGTAGCCGACTGAGGCCGACAAGCTCGTGAACAAGAAGAAGCACTTCGTGAAGAAATTCAAGAACGAAGATTTCAAGCTTGCGTGCATCGTCAAGTTCCTCAAGCTCCTCCTCGAGCTCGACAAGCTCCTCCACAAGCTCGCCAAGAACATCACGTAGCATGAAGACAATGGAGATCCTCCACGACAAGAGCAACATGAGGTTGACAACCCTCCTCAACAAGAGCAACATGAGCTTGACAATCATCAACAACATGGGTGTGATCATCCCTGACCCCAACACAATGAAGAGCAACACTATGGCAAGCTCAAGTTCACCATGCCCAAGTTCAACGGAAGCAACGATCCCGAAGAGTACCTTTCATGGGCATTGAAAGTTGACAAGATCTTCCATTTGCACAACTACGACGAAGAGAAGAAGATCGCGATGGCATCCCTTGAGTTCCAAGACTATGTCCTCATTTGGTGGGAACAAGTTATCGAGCGCCGAGAGGCAAGAGGTGAACCACCCATAACTACTTGGGTGCAAATGAAGGATGTCATGAGAGCTCACTTTGTGCCTACCTACTACAACCACGACCTCTTCAAGAAACTCCAACTACTCAAGCAAGGAACCAAGAGCATTGAAGAGTACTACAAGGAGATGGAGATTGCCATGATACGAGCCAATGTCACGGAAGATGATGAGAAAACTATGGCACATTTCTTGAATGGACTCAACCATCCTATCAAGAAGATCGTCAACTTCCAACCATACTCGAACCTCATCGAGCTAGCGCATCAAGCTACCAAAGCGGAACGTCAAGTGCAAGACGATTTCAAGTATGCCAAGTTCTCATCCAAGTCTGACGGCTTCTCCAACAATCAAGGTTCAACGACTCCAACATCTTCGACCACCCCAAGTCATCATCCTACTACAAGCAACTTCAAGCCGAGAGCTTCATCATCATCTACCCCAACCAATGAGACCGTCAAGACGAGTTCCTTCAAATGCTTCACATGTGGCGGCCAAGGACACAAGTCATCCAAGTGTACCAACAAGCGAACCATGATCCTCAACGACGATGGTACATACGACTACATGAGTGATGAGGAGATGAAATCCCTTGAGAAAGTGGCAAGGCACCAGCGCGTGACCGAAGAAGAAGAGAATCAAGTCTTTTGTGACGGAGATTCAATTCCCGCTCTCGTTGTCTCCAAGGTCTTGACTCTTCAACATCACCAAGACGAAGAGCAAAGATGCCACATATTCCACACCAAGGCCGGCATCAATGGAAGATCCATCAAGGTCATCATCGATGGAGGGAGTTGTCATAATCTCGCAAGCAAAGAACTTTGCTCCAAGCTCCAATTGCCCAAGACGAAGCACCCACATCCATACAAAGTGCAATGGATTAGCGACTCCGGAACTATCCAAGTCTAGCATCGAGTACAAGTCTCCTTCAATATCGGTGCCTACGAAGACACTTTGGAGTGCGACGTCGTTCCAATGACTGTTTGCCACCTCCTCCTTGGATGCCCATGGCAATTTGATAGAGGAGTCATTCACAACGGCTGAACGAACCACTACATCTTCAAGATGAAGGGAAAGGAGTACGTACTTTGCCCCATGTCACCAAGCCAAGTGATCGCCGACAAGCAAGCCACCCATCATGGAGAAAATAGTGAGAGAGCGAACCACCAAAAAGAAAGTGGGCGCCACAAGGCCAAATTGAGCGACTCCATGATGAGCAACAAGAAGTACTTCATTCTATTTGCCAACACACGTGAGATGAGAGAAGTGTGTGGGAACCCATCTAGTGTCATGCACTATGACCTTTCGTGCAACGACGAGGCACCAAAAGCTAACACCCATCACACTCTTCCTCTAGTGTTGTCTTCTCTTTTGCAGGAATTTCACGATGTTTCCCCGACGAGCTACCTCCGGGACTACCTCCACTACAAGGCATTAAGCACCGACTCGACATCATCCCCGGAGCGCCCCTTCCTAACAAGGTTCCCTACCGCGTCAACCCCAAGGAACCTAAGGAGATCCAATGGAAAGTTCAACTACACATCCACCTTAGATATGACAAGACACTTGCTACGATCTCAAAGCACTATTCTGGCACTCGATGCTTCGCGACGTCAACCGCTTCAACAACCAATACTCTACATATCACAAAGCTAAGTACAAAGCTCAATCTCATGGCCCTTCATTGCCACTTCCAATTGCATATCATCCATGGGAGGATTTTCATATGGATTTTGTGCTTGGGTTGCCTAGAAATAGGAATGGAAAGGATTCCGTGTTTGTTGTTGCTGTGAACCGATTCTCCACCAAGGCTCATTTCATATCTCGCCACAAGATAGACAATACTTCACATATTACACATCTATTTTGTAGAGAAATCTTGCAACCGTGCCTACCAATCGCCGAATACGCCTACAAGATCGACCTCCCGTGCGACAAGTACGACGTGAGCGACATCTTCAACATCAAAGATCTACCCTCGTACCATGGTGATGAAGAATTTGATCCGAGGACGGATCTTCCCCAAGGGAGGGGAGATGATGCGGAGCATCCCACAATCATCCCCATGGACGCACCTACACCTCCAACATCACCACATGGACCAATGACAGGAGCCCGAGCCAAGGCTATCAAAGATAAGGTGAACTCACTCCTCGCCGAACTTCCACTTTCCATGCATGAGAATTGGCTACTACCTCAAGTGGAAACCCTATGTGTGATCAGATACTTGGAGGAAAGCCACGAACCAACTACTCTCAACGGACAAGACAGTGCCGATGCCAAGTTCACGGGACAAGAATAAGAACTGCTCGAAGTCCCCAGGCTCCGGACGACCGACAGACCCCGGACGTCCGGTGACCTCCAGGCTCCGGACGTCCGGCCCCCTCCGGACGACCGACGCTTCCACACCCGAGCCAAAACTACGGACTTCCGAAGCGCTACGGACGACCGACGACCTCCAGGCTCCGGACGTCCGATCCCATCCGGACGTCCGACCGAAGTCCACCCGAGCCGAATCTACGGACGTCCGACAGGCACTGGACGTCCGGACCCTTGCGAGCCTCTGGACGACCGGTGATTACCGGACGTCCGACGCCTGTGTGTTGTTTCGTGTTGGGCCATAGCCCATGTACCCCTTCGCCCCCCCTCTTTTGCACTAAGACTATAAATAGACCTCTCCCTCCTCCTTTCTAGGGTTATCAAAGGATTAGCTCATATTTCGTGTGAGAGCTTTGCTCATCCACTTGGTTACCTTCTCCTCGGAGATTCAAGCCTCCATCGGAGAAGATCCCCCAAGCGGATTCAAAACCCCATTTTAGGGAAGAACTCAAGACCTCCTCATGGAGTAGACCGGCTACCCTTGTATCGTCCTTAGTTGTCCGTGGATCGTGTATCTTTCCTTATGTATCCGAGGATCTAGCACATGTGTGACTTGTTCTTGTTAGTTTGAGTGTTCCTCTTGTGTTTCCCCTTGTGATTTACCTCATTTCCCTCCTCGTGTTCTTCACGGGATCCGCTCCTTTCGTGAAAGATCGGCCCCTAGGGTTCCTACCCTACATCACTCGTTCTCCTACCTCCCGTGGCCGGCTGCGATGCGACGGAGGCCTCACCGCCCCTACTACTCCCACCGCTGGCCAGGCCATCCCTCTACTCACCCACACCCCCTGTTATTCTGCGGCGACGGCAGCCTCACACTGCAGCGAGCCAGTGAACCCTCATACTCCTCTACGCGTGGGCATCCACTGTCGCGTCTTCCCCGGCTCTGTGTCGTCCCCTTCCTAGGCCTCGCCGTCATCCACCGCACTGGTTCTCTCGGCGCAGCGTGGTCAACGTGGTCAAGGAACGGCTTCCATCGGACGTGGACTGTATGTGGAGAGGCTGACAGCTGGGTCCATGGCCGCAGCAAGGAAGTGCCTCCTTATTACGTGAAAAATAATTATTCCTCCACCTGACAGTGGGGACCCACCGGACGGGCCACCGTATTTCGCGAAAAAAACGTTTCCCTTGACTGCTAGGACCCACCAGCTACATCTTCGCACGCAAGGAAGTGTGTTCGGGCAAAAAAACGATTCGCCCCCCTGACTGCTGGGAACCACCAGCTACATCTTCGCACGCAAGGAAGTGCCTGACAGTCGGGACCCACCTGGTCGAAGCGTACGTAGCATTGTCATTCTGGTCACGAACGTGTACGTACATACTGGTTGATGTAGAGGCACGCACATGTCGTAGTAGAGGCACGCACGTAGCATGTACACGTATGTACAGCGGCCAGTGTGCAAGAAAGAAAATACGACCACGTACGTACATGTAGGCAGGGTCTCGAACGCCTACTCGTGCGTACGTACGGCCATGGCTCGTGTACATGGCTGGGTCGGAACGGAGAAATAGCGTCGTCATCGTGTTCATGGGGAGCCAACCGGCTGGGTCGGAACGGAATGCGTCATCGTGTTCATCGGGAGGGCTTGGACGGAACAGCCGATGGAAACGAGGCGTGGCGTACCGCAGAACGGAGGAAACGGCCTTGTGTTCGACCGGCCACATTCGAAACGGGATCCTCTTCATCGGGAAGGGTCTGGCGTACCGCAAAATGGAGGAAACTGACCTCCTACGGTCGAAACGGGGGTCCTGTTGATCGGGAGGGGTGTGGCGTACCGCAAAACGAAGGAAACAGACTTGTGTTGGAGCGCTACGGTCGAAATGGGGGTCCTGTTCATCGGGAGGGGTGTGGCGTACCGCAAAACGGGACTCCACGGGATACTGTTCATCTCCACCGTCGACCCCCTCCAGCCTCCACGGGCTACTGTTCATCCACCGTCGACCTCCTCCAGCCTCCACCTGCGACTGTTCATCCACGGGCTCCTGTTCATCCAGCCTCCACCGCGCGCTACTCCACCGGCTACTGTTCAACCAGCCCTCTCCATGGGCTCTTGTTCAACCACCCCTCCATGGGCTACTATTCATCCAGCCCTCCACCGTCTACTGTTCATCCTTCCCTCCGTGGGGTGGTCCTGTTCATCCTGCCCTCCACGGGGTCCTGTCCATCCAGCCCCAACCGGCTCGATCGATTGGGGTCCTGTTCATCTAGAGGCAACACCACGGGGTCCTGTTCATCCACCCCCACTGGGAACTGTTCATCCAAACCCCCCAGCAATGCTCACTGTTCATCCAGAGGCAGCATCGATTGGCTTCAGTTAGCAGCAGTAGCGAAGGAATCGCTCGATCGGGTTTAGTTAACTGCCATCGATCGATCGCTCGGGTTCAGTTGCGCGTAGCATGCAATGCAATCGCTCGGGTTCAGTTAGAGCCCAACGCCTCACACCCACGCGCGTGCGTGTACGAGAGAAACGCGCATCGCTCGGCCCCGACCACCCACCGTAACCGGGAACACCTCGATATTTTCCTCGCCCTCACTTCTACCACAGTTTTTTCCGTCATGGACGGCCCAAAGAATGTCATGCAGCTACGTCTCCGGCCCGCCCAGGACGAAAAGCCCATTTTCTGTCATGATTTTTTGTCATAGAAGCAGGACCCCACCACATCTATGATGATACCGGGTTTTGTCACAATTATCGTCATAGAAGTGTCATAAGTATGACAGAAAAAAATTCGTTCGGCCCAAAATGTCACGGATGTGTCTTTTTTGTAGTGTTGCCCTGCGATATTATTCATGACTCACCTCGAGTACGCATGTACGAAGAGAGAGAGAGGCCGAGCTCCATCGGCAATATGACTTAGAAGGCTTGGAGGAGGAGCACAATGTCGCAAAAGCTCGCTCGACATTCTATCAACAACAAGCTCGAAGATACCAAGCCAGAGAAGTGCGGGCCAAGACTTACAATGTTGGTGAACTCGTTCTGCGCCTACTAGAGAAGAAAAAGGACAAGATCAAGCCCAAATGGGAGGGTCCCTTCATTATAGATGAAGTTCTCATTGGAGGAGCCTATCGCCTTCGTAATGCATCTGACAATCGCTTAGAGCCAAACCCTTGGAATGCTGCCAGACTCCAAAGATTCTACGCCTGAGTCCGGACTCACAGTTTGTTACCTTTTTTCTTTCTTCTTTTTGTTTTTATACGATTTCTATCCCGTGTTCGGATGAACCGCACACTTAAGGGGTATACATCGTTAAATGTACATACCCCCCAATACCCGGGGGCTTCTTGTCACAGAAACTTATTTTTCGAGCATCAAGATCACCGTATATATGCGTCATCTTTTCATATATGTCTTTTCTTCGCCATTATATGAACCTTTATGACTTCAGTTTTTGCCAAGATGGGTTGCTTGGCTCCTGTGCTTATGCTCTACGTTCTCATTTGTTCGGCTAGGGCATAAAGGGAGCACCTCTGCGATTGTTACAGCCAGGTTATCCAGACGTGTACCTCAAACGAGTGAAGCCGAAAGCTAGTGTTCTTAAGGGAATAATAGGTCGGCGAACAAAAGATGAACTGCACGTGTTGCGCTGCAAGCCCCCAAAATATAACGTACTGTGATTTTTAGCATCACAACTCAAGCGTGCACAACAACGCACGCTGTCCTAGGGAAAGGAACCCTTAACGGAACTATTCTCTCTGGAAGATGTTTCTTACGATCAAATGTAATATAACACAACTCCCCGAATACAACTTGTCTGTTCAAGCAACTATCACCGGACTGCCCGGTTTCCGAACATACTTCGGTGCTTACCACCAGTAAGTATTAGAAAACACTCCAAACTTTGGATTTAGGAGGTTAAATCGGAAGGTCTGCCATGACAATCATTTTATAATTCGGCTAGAGATACGTTTGTCGATAAAAGTACATTTACTTCGACTCGAAAACTTCCTCCTCCTCTAGACCATCTAATAAGTTGTCTAGCTTACAATCCTACTCGAAAACTTAGTGACCTTGAGCCAAAAGGGATCGGAAAATACAATTGTAAGCATGTGAACCTGGCAAAAACATATTCAGATTACAGACTTAGAGAAAAACCGGAGCATGCAAATATGTTAACGAGTAGGCATGTTCACGAGCTCGATGCACTCACTACAGAGCATGACATGACAAACTAAGAATACACCCATGAAGAATACATATTATATAAGCTATACATGGCAAGAACAACAACATAGCATGCACGGATCAACAACAACATCCTCGGCAAAATCGCTAACAAGTAGACAATCTACCAGGATTCACGAAATAGAAAAAGTAGAGCTCGATTGACTCAAGCTAGGGTGCTCCATAAATGCAAACAAAGACATGGATGGATAGAGGACCACAATGTTAACAAATCATCCTTACTGATCATACTCAAAAGAGGCACGGATCACTAGGAAATAACATGAACATATGGCATATTGATAAAAACAGATCAAGGACTTAGAGAAATTCTAAGTCCCTGAAATCAACATTAACAGATCAAGCTTGTGCTAGTCACCACACATGTCACAAAAATACATGGTAAGCACCTCTGTAAAGATGGCATGGCATATAACAAAACTCATGTAAAACTCAGGAGCATATCATGCACACATAAATCATGGCAAAAATGACAAATAGCTATTTGATGCAGCAGATCTGACAATTATCTTAAATAGCTCTTTTCCAACAGCATTTCGGGCATCAAGATGAGCTCAAAAGAAAATGATGCAATGAGATGAAATGATATACTCTCACAGACGAACATTTTGATATGCTACATGCATGAATCGGAGCTACGAGTGCAAAGTTGTGATGCGATGAATATGGGCATAAAATACTGGAATCTGGGGACTTAGTGAAATCTCAGGAAAAAAATAGTGAGCGCTGGATAGCTACGGGGCGCACTGGGCGAAGGATAGCGGGATCTCACCCCATGGTCTCGGCCCAACTGCGGAAGAGGGAGGAGGCCGGCGGGGACTGGGCCTTGCTGGACTGCGCAGGGCCCACGAGGCGCAAGGGCGTCCTCCTCCTTGATCCCGCCTGGATCGAGGGAGGCAGGGGCGGCGGCGGCGCCGTTCGCCAGCGAGGCAGCGGCAAGGAGGGGCGGAGGAGGCCGGCGAAGGCCGGGAACGAGCGGATCCGGGTGTGGGGTCCCCGGATCCGGCGACGGACGAGGTCGGGGAGGCCCACGACGAGCTCGGCGGCGGCCCTGCAAAACAATGGCGGTGGCGGCGCGGGCTTAGAGGAGAGGGAGAGCAGGGGAGAAAAGGAGGGGAAGAGGAGGCACGGGGCACTGCCTGGACGAGGGCGCGACGACAGCGGAACTCCGGTGGCCGGAGCGGTGACGAGAGGCGGCGAGGTATGGTGGCCGGCGGCGAGGTACGAGGCGGCGGCGGGGAACTCCGGCGGAGGTCC
The DNA here is from genome assembly GCF_003073215.2 of Triticum urartu. NCBI lineage: Eukaryota > Viridiplantae > Streptophyta > Magnoliopsida > Poales > Poaceae > Triticum > Triticum urartu. Next base: position 240,824,709 of record NC_053023.1, on the reverse strand, counting down.
GGCGGGACGGCGCGACGCGGATCTCCTCGGGCCTGGCGCGGCTCGGGGTGGGCCGGAGACGGGCTCCGCAGGCCTGGCAGCGAAGTGGGGCGCGGGAGGACACATGTCGGCTCCGGATTGGACGAAGGCGGTGACGGACATGTCCGGGCAGTGGGAAAAATGTCCGGCGGCGCGGAGGGAGTTGGATCTAGGGTTTCATCTGCGCGAATTTCGGAGGGGATCACATATTTATAGGTAGAGGGAGATAGGAGAGTCCAAATGAGGTGTGGTTTTCGGCCACGCGATCGTGATCGAACGACCGAGATGATGGAGGGGGTTTAGGTGGGTTTTGGGCCACTTTGGAAGGGTGTTGGGCTGCAACACACACGAGGCCTTCTCGGTCCCTCGGTTAACCGTTGGAGTATCAAACGAAGTCCAAATGGCACGAAACTTGACAGGCGGTCTACTGGTAGTAAACCAAGGCCGCATGACAAGTCTCGGTCCAATCCGAAAATGTTTAACCCCCACACACAAAAAGAGGTAGAAAGGGACACCGGGTGACATAGGAGCGCCGGATTGCAAAACGGACAACGGGGGAAATGCTCGGATGCATGAGACGAACATGTATGCAAATGAAAACACATGATGACATGATATGCAATGCATGACACGCAAGCAAAGACAACACAACAACAGCAAATAACTAGACGACACCTGGCACATCGGTCTCGGGGCGTTACAACACTCCACCACTACGAGAGGATCTCGTCCCGAGATCTAGAATGGCACCGGAGGGACAACGAAAAAGAAAGAGAAGAGGTAAAACTAAGTTGCTCCTTTGACAAACGAGTGAAACCAAAGAACCTTGAAAAGGTTAAGCCATATCGAGAAAAGAATACAACGGAGATAAATGAAGTTGAAAGCACTCCGGTAGGGAAGAGGAAACAAGGAATTACAAATTCGGACAGCACTTCGGTTGGAAAGAGATGAAAGACTTGATAAAATGAAAGAGCTTGAGCAAAGGGGCACAACACTCCGGTTAAAAGGATAAGCATGACAAGGACAAGAGGAAGGTTTGAAGAGAGCAGCAACACAATTCCTCCGGGAGAGAGAAATAGAAGATAGATGATTAAAATAAAAGAATGGAGAAGAAAATGCCAACTTCTGCCACAAAAGAGTTTGAAAAGGCATCTTTAGGAGAAGGGTCGAACGGAGTTGTTGGAACACCAACAACGAAAAGAATACGCTTGATATGGTCTTATGGAACGTCTCAAATTATGAGGTGACAGCCTGCCACTCACGGGAGAAAAAAAATTGGATTGGAATGAACAAGGAGATGAGAAAGTATTTCACCGGGAGGATAAAGAAGAACTTGGATCCTTTATAAGCACCATGGTAGCAACAATCCTCAGGGAAAACTTTTGGTGAAATATAACCCAAGATAACTCCAACAAAGAGGTTGATGGATTTAAAATACCTCATACCTGATAACTTGTGAATCATGAAAACATGAACTCAAATTATCAAGAATGACATAATACCACCTCCAATGATACAGAAGAAAGAATTGCACTCCAGATTGCATGAAGAAGAATACTTGAGCTCCTTATAAAAGAATGTTGATGAGCACTTCGAGAATGAATTAATTCATAGATGAAAAAACGTGTATAACCTTCATGAAGAACTCCGGTAAACAAAAGGAATGATCCAACGAAAGGAAAAAGAAGTAGAAAACACAAGGTGAATCCTTGTAATTATTTAGATGAATCTCCGTGGTGATATAATTGCGAGAGGTAGGAACTCTGGGACAAAGATAAGATGAACAATTGAGATCAAGAATTTTGATGAACCTCCGGAATAGGGAATTAATCTCTTGCCTGAAAGAAGAATAAGAATTACATTATGCTTATCCTTCACCAATTTAGATTGATGGCAAGCAACGGATTTGGCATACTACTTATTCTCGTTGAAAAGGATTAAGAGAGATATCGACAACTTGATAAGGTCTTCAATGAAACACCGGTAGGATTTGCAAATACACGAAGATGCTTGAAAGAATTTAGATATATGAGAACGAAGAGATGACGAGCTGATTAGAGAACACTTGAATGGTGCACCGGTAAGATTTGGAGAATGATAGCTGAAAGCTGAGAATGAATAAATCTTAGATGATGGGTTCCGGATGAACAAACTGAAAAGGCTCCTGAATTGCTCTGGATGGATAAAAAGAATTCTCACAATCACACAATTATGAGAGGATGGCCTCGAATTAGAACCACGAATCTCTGAGAGAACGGATAAGATATGGAGGTAAAACTCTTCTTCGGTCTTCAAATGACGACGAGAAACACCACCAAGAATTATTGAGGCACACCGGAATGAAGAATGGAAAAGTTGAGCCAATGATGAAAATAATTTGAAAGATCTTGGAGAAAAGCATTTGACTGTTGAAAAATTCATTCTTACGTCAAACTTGGAAAAGAATTTGAGAGTAACGCCGGGAAAAGAGAAGAGTCAGGTAAGATCCTGGGAAAAGACCAGTGGGTTAGGGCCCACTCAAAAGATACATAGTTGAAATGATTTAAAAGAGAGGTTGCACCGGTTGAATTAAATGACTTGAATGAGATAACATCCTCGAAAGAGCTTGAATGAAAGCAGAGTGGAAACATGAATCTTCGAGATATCTTTAGCTCTCCAGAACAATAGAATAGCGAGAAATGAATGTATATGAGGAGCACCGGCAAGAGAAGGTATTTGAAACGAGGAAAAAGGGATATGATCAACACCAAAAGCTTGAATTTATCCGCCGGAGAAGAAAACGAGTGAAGAGTGACGAACTTGAGGTTCCATTAGGATCTTCATGAGAATCACCGGATAAGAATATTGACGGAAAAATATGGAGAGACTTCACAAGAAAAAAAAAGGATACTTGAATAAGAAATCTGAGTCCTTGAAAAAAAAAAGGGGGGGGGGGGGGGGAAAAACAAAGGCAGCTTGGAACGAATGAAACAAACACCGTTGAGAAGAACTGATAATTGATCTTGCGGATGTTGACGTGATCGGATCCACTTGAAGAGAAACACGCCGGTTGAAAAGAAATTGAATGACAAACTCGATTATCAAGAAGGATTGGTATTCACATAGGAATATGAGAACACCGTTTAGGAAAGGTATGGAATCCACATTTGACTTTGAAGCAACTCGAATACCACAACTGAAAACAAAATAAGGATTGGCTTGCAAAATAAGCCGGAACAAACATATGATAGAGATTTCGTCCGAAGTTTTCGTGGTGGGGCCTACACGGGCTCGATCGTACAGCACCATCATGTACAAGGCAGTGCACATGACATACGAAGCGTCCCCGAATCGGCATAGCCAAGGACTCTTTAAGACACAACGAGACCACTGTAAAACCAACCGTGAACAGGCGGACCACTAGACGTCGAACCCCAATTTCAAATCATACATCTGTCGGAAAGATATCCTAAGAGCTACTTGAATTCCCACTTATAAACTTCTGAAATTCTTCGGTTATGCAATCAGGTATTGGGGATACAGGGGAAGCATAATATCTCACCCAAAACTAGCAAATCCTACATCCAGCTGTATCCATCCTTCAACACATAACCAAGAAACCTTCGGAAATCGTTTACCTCAACCTTCGAAAAGCATCTGTTATACGAGTTATGGCAATACTCCCGAACTCCCGCCCTAGTACTGGGTGGCGTCGAGGTAATCTCACCAGCAACTGCATAAAAGAGATTTTCGATGTCGGTGAAACTAAACTCAGGTATTCCAGAACTGCAACGATAAAATTGTGACGACAACACCTCGGAGCTCAACTCCCCGGGACACTGCCACAACCCCTAAATGTCAGGAGGCACCAAGAACAATGTTCTCGTCACAAATTGATCGGAACAATTCCAAGATACTCGCGTGATCCTAAAAAAATTAGTGAAATTTGAGAAGAGAAGAGTCAAAACTCTACGTCAGGATGTCTCACCAGAGCGACGAAGGGACTGGGGAGTAAAAAGAAGTCCTACTCTCCGATATACATAATCCTAAATGACTCAAAACATTTTTTTCTAGACTCAACAACGCCAACGATTCGATCAAGCAGGGGGCTCCTAAAGTCGGGAAAGGCTCTGATACCAACTTGTAACGCCCTCAATGCGGCTATATCTCCCACATGTCGAAGCACGACTTAGAGGCATAACCGCATTGAAAGCAATGTCGCAAGTGAGGTAATCTTCACACAACCCATGTAATACATAAGGGAAAAAGATACATAGTTGGCTTACAATCGCCACTTCACATAATTACATGAATAAAGCATTACATCGACCAGATGCAGTCAAGGTCCGACTACGGAACCAAAATAAAAGAAGACTACCCCAAAAGCTACACAGATCCCCAATCGTCCCGACCGGGCTCCACTACTGATCAACTAGAAACAGAACAACATAAAGGACAAGATCTTCATCGAGCTCCTCCTTGAGCTTGGTTGCGTCACCTGCTCGGTAACATCGGCATGTGCAAACTGATTTTGGAAGTATCTGTGAGTCACGGGGACTCAGCAATCTCACACCCTCGCGATCAAGACTATTTAAGCTTATAGGAAGGGTAAAAGGTATGAGGTGGAGCTGCAGCAAGCGACTAGCATATATGGTGGCTAACATACGCAAAAGAGAGCGAGAAGAGAAGGCAAAAGCACGGTCGAACATCTATGATCAAGAAGTGATCCTAGAACAACCTACGTCAAGCATAACTCCAACACCGTGTTCACTTCCCGGACTCCGCCGAGAAGAGACCATCACGGTTACACACGCGGTTGATGCATTTTAATTAAGGTCAACTTCAGGTTTTCTACAACCGGACATTAACAAATTCCCATCTGCCCATAACCGTGGGCACGGCTTTCGAAAGTTCAAATCCCTACAGGGGTGTCCCAACTTAGCCCATCACAAGCTCTCACGGTCAACGAAGGATAAACCTTCTAGTGGGAAGACCCGATCAGACTCGGAATCCCGGTTACAAGACATTTCGACAAGGTAAAACTAAACCAGCAACACCGCCCGAATGTGCCGACAAATCCCAATAGGAGCTGCACATATCTCTTTCTCTGGGCACACTCAGATTGTCCAAGGTACGGGTAGGCTAGCCCAGAGTTGCCCCTGGTGGCCACCGGCAGCTGACAGGTTGGACCAACACTCAGAGGAGCACTGGCCCGGGGGGGTAAAATAATGATGACCCTCAGGAGCGCGACTCCCAAGGGAAAAGAAAAGGCTAGGTGGCGAATGGTAAAACCAACGTTGGGCATTGCTGGAAGAGTTTTATTCAAGGCGAACTGTCAAGGGGTTTCCATTATAGCCCAACCGCGTAAGGAACGCAAAATCCGGAAACATAACACCGATATGACGGAAACTAGGGCGGCAAGAGTGGAACAAAACACCAGGCATAAGGCCGAGCCTTGCACCCTTTACTAAGTATATAGATGCATTAATTAAATAAGATATATTGTGATATCCCAATAAGTAAACATGTTCCAACAAGGAACAACAACTCCATGTTCCAACAAGGAACAAACTTCAATCTTCAACTGCAACTAACAACGCTATAAGAGGGGCTGAGCAAAGCGGTAACATAGCCAAACAACGGTTTGCTAGGACAAGGTGGGTTAGAGGCTTGGTTCAACAACATGGGAGGCATGATAAGCAAGTGGTAGGTATCGCAGCATACGCATAGCAAAATAGTGAGCAACTAGCAAGCAAAGATAGAAGTGATTTCGAGGTTATGGTCATCTTGCCTGAAATCCCGCAAGGAAGAAGAATGAGTCCATGACGAAGACAAACGGACGTAGTCGAATGGGTCCTCAAAAACGTGACGTTACCGGAACCAACCCGAAGAAGCAAACACCGAAAAGAAGCACACAACATAGTAAACAACCAACACATGAACATGGTATGATATGCGGGATGCGGTATGCGATGCATATGCATGATTTTCAAGGGAATGAATGAACCTGGGCTCAACTTGGAAACCCAAGAGTGCCACTGGAAAGGTGAGGTGATTTCGGTTGAAATCGATATAAAGATCACCGGAATCGGATGCACGGTTTGGAAATGGCAAGCAAAACAAATATGGTACCGGTCTGCGATAAACAGCAAGTAGCCATCTAAATGCATCAAGTTAAACATGCTACAGCACTCAAACATGACAACAAAATACATGGCAGAGGTCCACTCATGATGCTTGACAAAAGATGAACACTGAGCTACGGCCAATTCATCCATTAACAGGTTCAAACAAGCATGGCAAAAGTGCAAATGGTAAACAGGTTTCGGACTTAGTGAAATTAACACAAGCCTAGGAATTTCAGATCAGATAGCACAGTTTGGAGCATGAAAACTATATGCTACAGGAACTTAACATGGCAAAGCAAGGCATGAAATGAAGCTACTCAAAGCACTTAACAAAAGTCCCTTAGTGACCTTGAGCCAAAAGGGATCAGAAAATACAATTGCAAGCATGTGAACCTGGCAAAAACATATTCAGATTACAGACTTAGAGAAAAATTGGAGCATGCAAATATGTTAACGAGTAGGCATGTTCACGAGCTCAATGCACTCACTACAGAGCATGAAATGACAAACTAAGAATACACCCATCAAGAATACATATTAGATAAGCTAGATATGGCAAGAACAACAACATAGCATGCACGGATCAACAACAACATCCTCGACAAAATCGCTAACAAGTAGACAATCTGCTAGGATTCACGAAATAGCAAAAGTAGAGCTCGATTGACTCAAGCTAGGGTGCTCCATAAATGCAAAAAAAGACATGGATGGATAGAGGACCACAATGTTAACAAATCATCCTTACTAATCATCCTCAAAAGAGGCACGGATCAATAGTAAACAACCTGAACATATGGCATATTTATAAAAACAGATCAAGGACTTAGAGAAATTCTAAGTCCCTGAAATCAGCATTAACGAATGCACTACTTTGCAAGCTTATGCTAGTCACCACACATGTCACAAAAATACATGGTAAGCACCTCTGTAAAGATGGCATGGCATATAACAAAACTCATGTAAAACTCAGGAGCATATCATGCACACATAAATCATGGAAAAAATGACAAATAGCTATTTGATGCAGCAGATCTGACAATTATCTCAAATAGCTCTTTTCCAACAGCATTTCGGGCATCAAGATGAGCTCAAAAGAAAAATGATGCAATGAGATGAAATGATGTACTCTCAGAGACGAACATTTTGATATGCTACACGCATGAATCAGAGCTACGAGTGCAAAGTTGTGATGCGATGAATATGGGCATAAAATACTGGAATATGGGGACTTAGTGAAATCTCAGGAAAAAATAGTGAGTGCTGGATAGCTCCGGGGCGCACTGGGCGAAGGATAGCGGGACCTCACCCCGTGGGCTCAGCCCAACTACAGAAGAGGGAGGAGCCGGCGGGGACTGGGCCTTGCTGGACTGCGCAGGTCCCACGAGGCGCAAGGGCGTCCTCCTCCTCGATCCCGCCTAGATCGAGGGAGGCAGGGGCGGCCGCGGCGCTGTTCGCCGGCGGGGCAGCGACAAGGAGGGGCGGAGGAGGCCGGCGAAGGCCGGGAACGAGCGGATCCGGGCGTGGGGTCCCTGGATCCGGCGACGGACGAGGTCGGGGAGGCCCACGACGAGCTCAGCGGCAGCGCTGCAAAACAATGGCGGCGGCGGCGCGGGCTTAGAGGAGAGGGAGAGCAGGGGAAAAAAGGAGGGGAAGAGGAGGCCCGGGGCACTGCCTGGACGAGGGCGCGACGACGGCGGAACTCCGGTGGCCGGAGCGGTGACGAGAGGCGGCGAGGTACAGTGGCCGGCGGCGAGGTACGAGGCGGCGGCGGGGAACTCCGGCGGAGGTCCGGCGGGACGGCGTGGCGCGGATCTCCTCGGGCCTGGCGCGGCCCGGGGCGGGCCGGAGACGGGCTCCGCGGGCCCGGTGGCGAAGTGGGGCGTGGGAGGACACATGTCGGCTCCGGATTGGACGAAGGCAGCGACGGACATGTCCGGGCGGTGGGAAAAATGTCCGGCGGCACGAAGGGAGTTGGATCTAGGGTTTCATCTGCTTGAATTTCAGAGGGGATCACATATTTATAGATAGAGGGAGCTAGGAGAGTCCAAATGAGGTGCGGTTTTCAGCCACGCAAACGTGATTGAACGACCGAGATGATGGAGGGGGTTTAGGTGGGTTTTGGGCCACTTTGGAAGGGTGTTGGGCTGCAACACACATGAGGCCTTCTCGGTCCCTCGGTTAACCGTTGGAGTATCAAACGAAGTCCAAATGGCACGAAACTTGACAGGCGGTCTACCGGTAGTAAACCAAGGCCGCATGACAAGTCTCGGTCCAATCCGAAAATGTTTAACCCCCACACACGAAAAGAGGTAGAAAGGGACACCGGGTGACATAGGAGCGCCGGATTACAAAACGAACAATGGGGAAAATGCTCGGATGCATGAGACGAACATGTATGCAAATGAAAACACATGATGACATGATATGCAATGCATGACACGCAAGCAAAGACAACGCAACAACAACAAATAACTAGACGACACCTGGCACATCGGTCTCGGGGCGTTACATGTAACCCCTATACTCATCAAAGTCAATCAAGAAGGACGTAGGGTTTTACCTCCATCAAGAGGGCCTGAACCTGGGTAAACACCATGTCCCCTGCCTTCTATTACCTTCGATTCTTAGACGCATAGTTCGGGACCCCCAACCTGAGATCTATTGATTTTGACACCGATGGTGTTACACCCCGGATATAACTTTCCCTATTTGTACTCCAACTCTTGTCGTTTCCGGTGTTAAGTTATATTTATTTCCTTGGGTTCGGGTTTTGTCTCCGTGTGTTGTTATCGTTGTCATGCATCTCATATCATGTCATCATGTGCATTGCATTTGCATACGTGCTCGTCTCAGGCATTCGAGCATTTTTCCCGTTGTCCGTTTTGCATTCCGGCGCTTCGTTCTCCTCCGGTGGTCATTTCTAGCCTTCTTTCATGTGTGGGGATTAAACATTTCCGGATTGGACCGAGACTTGCCAAGCGGCCTTGGTTTACTACCGGTAGACCGCCTGTCAAGTTCCGTATCATTTGGACTTCATTTGATACTCCAACGGTTAACCGAGGGACCGAAAAGGCCTCGTGTGTGTTGCAACCCAACACCCCTTCAATTTGGCCCAAAACCCACCTAACTCTGCTCCATCATCTAGATCGTTCGATCACGATCGCGTGGCCGAAAACCGCACCTCATTTGGACTCTCCTAGCTCCCTCTATGCCTATATATAGACCCCCTCCTTCAAATTCGCGGTTCCACTCTTCCCCTAACCCTAGAACCATCCACCGCCGCCGCCAGACGTGTCCGGGACAGACCGGACGCGTCCGCTCCGCCGCGCCCAGCCTCTCCCGCGCCGCCACATGGCCACAGCCGCCGTCCCCGCCACCGCGGCCCGCCAGGCCCAGGGAGGGCCCCCGCGGCCTGAGCCGCAGCGCCACCACCTCCCGGCCCGCGCGCCGCCACCTCCCGGCCGCCGCCTCGCGCCGCCCCGTGCCGCCGCCGCCTCGCCCGGCCGCCACCTCCGGCCGCCACCGCCGGCCCCGGCCCGGCCTCTCCTCTCCACTCCACTCCGGCGACGTCGGCGACGAACTCCGGCGTGAACAGTGCGCGCCGGCCCCGCCTCGGATTCCGCGCCAGTCAAACCCTAGATCTGGGGTTGTTTTTTTTACTAAGTCCCTGATATTCTCAGTCCATATGCACATGTTCGTAGCCCCGTAACTTTGCATCCGTAGCTCCGATTTATGCATATAGCATATCAAAATGTTCATCTCAGAGAGTACATCATTTCATTCCATTGCATCATTTTCATTTGAGCTCATCTTGATGCCCGAAATGCTGTTAGAAGAGGGCTACTTGAGTTAATTGTCAGATCTTCTACTCCGTTTAGCACTTTTGTCATTTTTGCCATGATTAATGTGTGCATGCTATGCCCATGAGTTCTACATATGTTTTGTTAAGGGTTTTGCCAACTTTCCAGAGGTGCAACCCATGTATTTTTGTGACGTGTGTAGTGACTTGTGCAAGCTTGCAAAGTGGTGCACTTGATAATTCTGTTTTCAGGGACTTAGTGATTTCACTAAGTCCTGGAGCTGTTTATCTCATGATGCCATATGTTCTTGTTGTTTCCTAGTGATCCGTGCCTCTTTTGAGGATGATCAGTAAGGATGTTTTATTAATATTGTAGTGCTCTATCCATCCATGTCTTTGTTTGCATTTATGGAGCACCCTAGCTTGAGTCAATCGAACTCTACTTTTGCTACTTCGTGAATCTGGGCAGATTGTCAACTTGTTTGCAATTTTGCCGATGTTGTTGTAGTTGATCCGTGCTTGCTATGCCATTGTTCTTGCCATTTCTAGCTTGCATTTTGTGCCTTATTGATGGGTGTATGCTTGTCTTGCCATGACTTGCACTGTAGTGAGTGCATCGAGCTCGTAAACATGCCTACTTGGGTTATATTTCTGCATGTGCCAGTTTTCACTAAGTCTGAAAACTGATTATGTTTTTGCTATGTTCACGTGCTTGCAATTGTATTTTCTGATCCCTTTTGGCTCAAGGTCACTAAGGGACTTTTGTTAGCTCTTTGAGTAGCTCCATGCCATGCTTTACTTTGCCATGTTCAGGTCCTGTAGCATGTAGTTTTCATGCTCCAAAGAGGGCTACCTGAAATTCCAGACAAGTGTTAATTTCACTAAGTCTGAGATCTATTTGTCATATGCATTTTTGCCATGCTTGTTTGAACCTGTTAATGGATGAATTTGCCGTAGCTCAGTGCTAGACTTTTGTTAAGCATCTTGTGTTCGTCCCTGCCATGTATTTTGTTGTCATGTTTGGGTGCTGTAGCATGTTCATCTCATTGCATTTAGATGCCTACTTGGTGTAAATCGCAGACCGGTGTCATTTTTGAATCGCTTGCCATTTCCAAACCGTAACTCCGATTCCGGCGTTCTTTATATCGTTTTCAAGCGATTTCATCTCATCTTTCCAGTGGCACACTTGGTTTTACAAGTTTAGTCCAGGTTCATGCATTTCCTGTCATATCTTGCATTTTGCATCCCGCATCGCATTCCGCATAGCATACCATCTTTGCATTGTGTTGTTTGAGTTTGCACGTGGTTGATTGTATCCTTGTTGCTTGTTTGTCTTGTTTGAGTAGAGCCAGGAGACGAGTTCGCTAACGAGGAGCCCGTTGAGTTTGCTTTTGAGGATCCAGTCAACTCTGACAACTGTGCAGGCAAGATGATCATACCCTCGAAATCACTACTATCTTTGCTATGCTAGTTTGCTCGCTCTTTTGCTATGCCAATGCTACGATGCCTACCACTTGATTCCAAGCCTCCCATTTTGCCATGTCAAACCTCTAACCCACCTTGTCCTAGCAAACCGTTGATTGGCTATGTTATCGCTTTGCTTAGCCCCTCTTATAGCGTTGCTAGTTGCAGGTGAAGATTGGAGGCCGTTCCTTGTTGGAACATCTTTTATTTACTTGTTGGGATATCATTATATTGCTATGTTATCTTAATGCATCTATATACTTGGTAAAGGGTGGAAGGCTCGGCCTCTCGCCTAGTGTTTTGTTCCACTCTTGCCACCCTAGTTTTCCGTCATATCGGTGTTATGTTCCCGGATTTTTGCGTTCCTTACGCGGTTGGGTTATAATGGGAACCCCTTGATAGTTCGCCTTGATTAAAGCTTTTCCAGCAATGCCCAACCTTGGTTTTACCATTTTCCACCTAGCCTTTTCTTTCCCTTGGGTTCTGCAGACTCAAGGGTCATCATTATTTTAACCCCCCCCCCCCGCCCAGTGCTCCTCTGAGTGTTGGTCCACCTGTCAGCTACCGGTGGCCACCAGGGGCAACTCTGGGCTGGCCTACCCGTACCTAGGACAATCTGAGTGTACCCTGAGAAAGAGATATGTGCAGCTCCTATCGGGATTTGTCGGCACATTCGGGCGGTGTTGCTGGTCTTGTTTTAACCTGTCGAAGTGTCTTGAATTACCGAGATACCGAGTCTGATCGAAACGTCTTGGGAGTGGGTCTATTCCTTCGTTGATCGTGAGAGCTTGTCATGGGCTAAGTTGGGACTCCCCTGCAGGGATTTGAACTTTCGAAAGCCGTGCCCGCGGTTATGGGCACATGGGAATTTGTTAATGTCCGGTTGTAGATAACTTGAACCTTAACTTAATTAAAAATGAATCAACTGAGTGTGTTACCGTGATGGCCTCTTCTCGGCGGAGTCCGGGAAGTGGACACGGTGTTGGAGTAATGTTTGCGCAGGTTGTTCTCTAGTTTTCTCGCTCGCGCTTTGCCTCCTCTTCTCGCTCTCTTTTGCGAATAAGTTAGCCACCATATATGCTAGTCACTTGCTGCAGCTCCACCTATATTTACCTTGCCTTACCTATAAGCTTAAATAGTCTTGATCGCGAGGGTGCGAGATTGTTGAGTCCTTGTGGCTCACAGATTACTATTACACCAGATGCAGGGCCTGATGATTCTGCTCCAGGAGACGCGTACGAGCTCAAGTGGGAGTTCGACGAAGACTCTCAACGTTACTATGTTTCCTTTCCCGATGATCAGTAGTGGTGCCCAGTTGGGGGTGAACAGGACCGTTGTCGCATGTTGGGTTATCTTTTATTTTGGCATCGTAGTCGGGCCATGAGTGTTTGGATGATGTAATGTTATTTATGTCCTTGATTGACGTGGCGAGTGTAAGCCAACTATGTTATCTCCCCTTTATTATTTATATTACATGGGATGTTGTGAAGATTGCCTAACTTGTGACATATGCCTTCAATGCGATTATGTCTCTAAGTCATGCCTCGACACGTGGGAGCTATAGTCGCATCGAGGGTGTTACAGATGGCAAGTTGGACGATGTGTGTGTTCTCCGACAAAAGATGTGAACTGCCTTGCAACCACGTCACTATCAGAACCATTCAATGTTGTCCAACCCTCGACCAACTTCCGGAGCAAGCCAGTCATGCCAGAAGCAAACTTCCCAACTAGGTGCTCAATAGGTGCCTTGGCCTAATCAGAAAACAAAAGTAACAAATTTCAAACAAATTAGAATGTGTGCATCAGAAAGAGGGCAAAAAACCCGTAAAAGAAGTCAAATGCAAGAAAAGATCAATAAAAAAATAAAAAATATGCTTGATTACCTCAGCGGGACATGATGGAGCTGAATGCACATCCATCCACTTTCGAAATTTTGTGGCCCAGCAAACACACTATAGTCAATGTCATTCTTGGCCATCAGTTGAAATATAGCAAAACAATAGAGGTCAAAAGAGAAGAAACAATTACTATGGTCATGGATTGCAAGGAAAAAAGAATTCGAGGGGGAACAGCAGAGTTGCCATATGGAGTCAACCATAGTTGCCATGTGCAGACAACCATGGTTGCCAGAGTTCTCTATAGTTTGTTAGCCGTAATGAGTGCATTGAGGTGGGTAAATGGAATGCCAAAACAAAGTTTAGTGCATAGATTGGAATATGGATGCCATGTAAAAGGGTTGTGCATTGGCCACGCGGAACCGAGCGTATTTGCCATGTTGTATACGCTATATATTCCCCTCTTTAAAAAGAAAAAACTTTGAACAACCAATATGGATCAGTTTTGGTTTTTACATATTCTTTCCAACAGTGAACTTCAAAAATGTTGTGCAAGAAAGAAGATAAAAGTAACATACAGTTTGCCATATTTTGTATCAGATATCTTGTCTACGACAAGCACAACCTTGACAACATCATAACTCCAGGCAGAGATAGCAAACTTATGTGGAGGCAGCGGACCTCCTATATCAGTAAAATTGATAGTAGACAAATCAAGATGGTAGACGTACATGAGCTGGTTTACACAAAAAAGGGAGTAACTAAATCAGAATATGTCAGTGATCAGTATTGCGCAAATAAAAAACAGATAAAAATGCGGGGAAAGGAAAAAAGTAACTACAGTTTAAGCATCGTTGGAAATACAGTCTCCCTTAAGTCAAAAGTTCAAAAATAGGAGAACGATTTGCCATGGACATGGACGTATGTTTTCTATGTATCACTAATTAAAACGAACGGAAAAAATAGTGGAAGTGAACACTATGTGTTTTGTAGAATATGTAGTTGCCATGTAGAAATCAACTATAGTTGCCATGTATCAATAACTTCACTTTGACATGTAAAAACACAAAAAATAAAAGTTGTCGTACACAATCAACTATGGTTGCCATCAAAAAGCAAACTAGTTAAAAGCTATGTCAAGCTAGAGTTGACAGAGTATGGCCAAACAGAGATGCCATGTGGAAAAACAATTTGGTTGTCACTTATGAACAACTATAAAAAAATTGTCAACTATGTTCAAGTACACCCCTAAATTTATTCAATTCCTAAACAGGCACCCAAAAAAGATTACATTTCAAATTTGAAAAATACCATACACAAATAAAAGAGTGACATCATGTGTAATGTGATTGAGGAACAAATGAACCGTGGTAAGAGCATTTGCAAAATAGTAAAAAAGTACCATTAGGTGCAGATGGCAGCCCTTCTGGTATATCTTATTTGAGAATGCATCATGCAGGAAGTCAGCAATGAATTTACACCAATTCATGTTTTTAACATCTTTTAGTTTTGCCTGCACAAGATTTGAAAACAAAGACAACACGTCGACTGTCAATAAAACGTCAACTGGCAGTGACTAGCTTCTACATGCATCAAAAATAGAAGATTGTACGAAAAAGAATAAACAGAGAGCATTCACCAGGATAGGGGAGCACTTGTTACTTGGGCACATCAATGTGGTAGGCGGAAAGACAGATGAGATCAAGTACATCAACAACTTCTTCTTAAATACCTCGCCATGGGTTGTCATGCCCTCCAGCGAAGTTGCCAGCACTGTCGTATTAGGCATGGATGCCATTCCAGGAAACAAACGCGGGAACAAGACTTCCTAAATCTCATTCTTCACCTCATACTGAACTTTGATTTCTCCACGGGGGACACCCAAAGTGCAGAATATAGATTCCTCGTCCAAAGGGAGTCTTCCACGTCCCGGAATGACGAATTCCCTATAAGGAGGGTCATATATCTCACTGTGCCAATCACACACAGGGTTCATTAGATTTGGGCATCGAATATCCATCAATGCCTGCATCCCCATCTCACCGGCAGCTCCCTTCTGGTCATCAGTAAAACCCTTGGTCAATATAGTCAAGCGTTCTTGCGAAGCACTATTGTGCTGACGTTTCTTCTTCTATAGAACACGAAAGGGTCATTGTTGCCATGTTCAATATACTAAAAATTACTGCTGACGGATGAATGCAAACTCTATATCATAATAAAACAGGGGGGGAAATGACCTCGTCACCGTCTTTCATATGACCGGGCGCATGATTCTGTGGCGGTACCTCCATGAAGTCGTCATCATCGTCTTGCTGGTCACCACGGACCATGATGCTATGGTAAGAACAAAAACGCATGAGTACAAATGAAAACACAGTCGACAGATGCAAAAAAGATGCACGAAGTAACGAGGCAGTGGATATCATCGACAACATATGAAAACTGCCATGTTTACCCTAGAACAATGCATATGTCAAGTAATAAGAGGGAGTTGCCACCTGCAATCTAAAAAATGCATGCCATATGCTCCTAAGCAAAACTAAGCAGTTGACAAAAAGTACTAAAAGAAATAGGCATGGCAAAATAATGCCATGTTGTGTAGATGTAGTTGCCACCTCCTTGAGAGCAATTTAGCAAACTTGAGACCCGGATGGCCGCATAAAAAAGCTAACCGATAAATTTGGGTTCAATAAGAAGTTGCCCCATGTACTAAAAAGATTAAGGTTGCCATATGTGCACAAAACAACATGCCAACTAAAGTCTCAGTGTGTGAAAGCAGGTAGTTACCGTCTGCTAAACATGCACAGTAGGCAAAAAATGACCACTGAAACAAGTGCAAAAACATGGCAACTGGCAGATTTGCTTGAAAAAAGCCAGTTGCCATATAGTAGATTCAAGTTGCCATGTTAGCAGTAAATAATGTGGCAACTAAGTTAGTATCGTGGAACACCCAACTGCAATTATCCAACATAGAACATGGCAATTGACAGATTGGATTCACAAAAGGCAGTTGCCATCTACTAGATTCAAGTTTCCATGTTAGCAGAAAACAGTGTGGCAACTAAGTCAGTACATGGAACACCCCAACTGCCATTATCCTACATAGAACATGGCAACTGCCAGATTTGATTCAAAAAATTAGTTGCCATCTAGTATGAAAGTTGTAGATAAACCAGTGGATTCAACTTGCCATGTTTGCACAGAACATAATAGCAATTAAACTAGTGCATCCAACTTACAATAGCATACAAATTGAAATGCAGCTAACTAGATCTAGGGTTCATACCCAACTATCACGCCGGGAGTTCGATTACAACATCACCCCTAAAAACAGTGAGAATCATGGACTATGAGACCATCAAAACTAACAGAAAATAGTAGAAATCGCTGCATCATAGGGACATATAATCCGTGAAAAACAGAGCGATAGGTGCGGAACAGGCGAGCCTCGCCGGCTTGACTACCACGGCGATGGCAACGGAACTACGTAATGCCGACCTAATGGCACGCATGTGACTCCCCCGCCGATGGGAACACACGAGCGCCGTGAAAAATCTGCCTGAATCTCGAAAGGATCCGAGCAGGATGTCAACCGAGAGGAGGGGAGGCAGATTGGACCAGTAGAAAGCTTCGAAGCCTTACCTCCGCGCGGTGGCTGCTCCGGCGACGACGCTCCGGTTCCGTGAACACCAGCGATGGCCACGAAGAGCCGTGACTCTTCCGCCGCCGCCCCCTCTTGACTGCTCCTCCTAGAACTTGCGTCGCTTTCGAATGGGAATGCTGGTGTGGTTGAAATGGGAAATAAAGAAGGGCAGGGTGGGGGGACTGCAACACCGGGAGGGGAAAAGAGCAGACGTGAGAGATGATGAATAGGAGACGTGCGCGGCGTGCGGGCACGAAGGCAGTTCCACCACACGTCCGACTCGCAACCACGACCTCTCCATGCGAGAAACCGGCGTCCGGGCGAACTGTCAAAAGCCCACACACCAGCCCTGTCCTACGTGGCATGCAAAATCTGCCTCAATGCGTCAAGATTCATGCAAACTCGACTGGACTGTGATCCACGCGTGTGGGTGAGTTGCAAAACACCCACACATGTGAGTGTTATCATTTGGGTTTTTAAGGATTTTTTTGTCCGCTAGCATTATGCGTTCGTTAGAGCATCTCCATCCGCGCCCCCAACAAGGCCCCCAGGCGACTTTTTGACCACCGGCGCCGAAAAATCGGCCCAGTCGCGTCCCCAAGGGACGATTTTTCACCGGCTTGGGCCGAAATTGGCGCCGGCGGACCCAACCCGAACCCGGCACGCTGGGGGGCGCTCGGGGGCGCCGGGCGAATCGTTTTTGGCGCGAAACAGCCGCGGCCCCTCCTTGCCAGCGACTCGTCTCTCTTCTCGCCGCTTCGTCGTCCTCATCGCCTCATTTCCCGTGGCGAATCAATGCCAAAGCTGCCTCGTGCTGCCGCGCCGGTTAGCCTCCTCCATTGATGCCTCACAGGCGGCGCAGGCACCGGACGACGCACGTCACCTCGCCCGCCACGCGTACGTGCGCCGGCCACGCGTACGCGCGGCGCCTCCGCCTATATAAGCCGACCCCCAGCGCGCCGGTGACACGCACATAGTCTGCACCGCCGTAGCGCTATTTCTCCCCCTTTCCTCCCTCTCCTCTCGCTGTCTCTAGTTCAAAGCATGGCCAAGCGCTTCCCAGGTGACGGTGCGGCGGCGAACGGCTTCGGCCGCCGCCACCTTCACGAGGACGAAACTCGGCTCCTCTTCGAGGCCGAGTACCCGGTTCCGCCAGACATGCGGGTGCCGGGGGCGTGGAGGATCAGCGCCGGCGGGGTCCCGATGCCACCACCGCTCACCGGGTGGCGCGGTGTGCGGAGATAGCGTGTATCCGTGCCTCTCTACCGTGGGCGGCGAGGGAAGGTCCACGGTATGTCCCCGACAGCCCGCTCTGGGAGCCCTACTTCCGCCGCCGCCACGCCGAGCAGCTCGAGGCCACAAACGGCGTCGTGCCTTTCGGAAGGCTCAACTCCGAATGCCGATGCCGATGGTGGGGCGTGCCCGGCCGCACGCTGAAGGCCGTCCTCGAGTACATTGAGGGCGGCAACACGCCGAGGCTTGAGTACCCCGCTCCCCCGTCCATCTCTCGCCGGCGTGGGAGCTCGTGGACGCCGAGGCGCATGGACCTGGGGGCGTCCTCCTCCTCGTCCGGCCGCTCGTCCGACTCTCCCTGCCTTCACCTCGTCAAGCCGGAGCCCCAAGACACGCCTGTCAGCGCGCGCACCTGCAGCTCCGGCGTCCGCATCGACGACTCCGCCCCCGCGTCTGGCTGCCTCGTCCTCGTCAGGACGAAGCTGGAGCCCGGCCTCCCCGCAGAGTACGAGGAGATAGCCCGGCAGCTTCTCCGACGAGGATGCCCTACAGTGGGCGCGGGACGACTACCTCCGCGACGAGATGGTCCGGCAGCGCCGGGCCCTGGAGGAGATAGCCGCCCGCAAACGTGGGCGCGAGGACGAGCGCGGCGTCGTGATCCTCGACAGCGACGACGACGAGGACGCCCCCGGACCGTCCAACCCGCCGCGCTAACCGGGGGAGGGTTGCAGCAGGGACGGCGGCCGCGGAGGAGGGGACGACGACTACACGCGGTTCTACCGCCTCCTCGGCATGTAGAACTATAAGGGCGACGGGCGGCGAGGAGCGGCGAGGGAGACGGCAAGGAGCAGCCTAGTAGCGTTTTTTTCTTTTTTGTAAAATATTTTAAATACGTACGAACTCGTCGAAGTTTGGTTGAATGTGCGCCGTGTTTGTGCTGGAATTAAAATTTTTAAAAAAATGTTGGCGTCGTGACTGAGAGGCATCACGCCCCCAGTACACGGTTTGCGCCGGTGCGCTCTTAAGGGACGATTTTTAGCGCCTCGGGGGGGCCAACGGTTGGAGATGCTTTTAGATGGCGCTGAAGGCGGGGAGTAAGAGCTCCGTGCGGTTTTGTATCTCCCCGGTCGTGCGTTTTTTCATGGGCTGGTTACAGTTAAGATACCTTCTAGGGCTTTCTGAGCCCAACAGAAGCGTTGTCCCCGGCCCTTCTGCAAAGAGCTATATAACTTACACGTTCTCCCAGCCGTCAAAAACACCTGCCCTACTCGCGAAAACCCTACCGCCGCCGCTCTCCAAGGTCCCAAGGTGGCGGCGCTGTGTCCTCACCGTACTTCTTCTTTTCTTTCTTGCATCTAACCTCGCTAATCGCTGCTATCTTTTCGCTTTGTTGCTCCAGGCTCCAGATCTCCCTCCTTCGCAGCTGCCTCGGTGGCCTTTGGAGCGCACGAGATGGCGTAAGTTCTCCCGCAGAAAGAAACCTTGGCACTGCTCGTTTCTGTAGTCTTGATTGCAGTGGTGTGCTGCAGATATTAAATCCGATACATGTTGTTATCTTGTTTGTAACTTGCGAGTGCTTTTGGGCTACTTATGAAATCTCAGTGTTGGTTTGTGCTCTTAACATCCAGGGGCGCAATTGTTTATTTTGTCGTTGGTTGGTCTTCTCCAATTAGCACTGATACACATGTGTTATTTGTTGGGCGTTTCGGCATTGTCTTAGAATGATTTTAATCTGCAAGTAGTTGTGAAGCAGATTGTTTAGTACTAGTTGCGTTCATGATTATTACATATTACAGTATAAGATACTAGCTGAAATTTCAAAAATAATGATAGCTGGTTTACTCTGCTTGCAAATTACAGCTGCTTTCAATAGTTTGTCCCTCCTTTTGATTTTACACTTTTGAACGATCTCTATTGTGATCTACCTACGGTGCAAGATAGTTGTTTAATCTCGTATCCCCTGCAAAAAAAAAATCTCGTATGGCATGTAGATTAATGCAACATGCCGGTACCTGATTGCCCAAACTAAAGAGTAGCTATGAACATATAGAAAACTAACAGCTTGAATTGCGGTAAACACAGATTTAAACTGCTGGTTAGAGTGTGTAACCTCTGTTCTTTATGCTTGCTGTCCTCGTATCATGCTATTCATGCCATGAGTTATCACTCTTTGCAGGGAAGAAGCCCCGACACCAGTTGTTGCCCCAGTAGAGGCACCTACCCTGGTTCTTGGTGAGCCAATGGACTTGATGACTGCTCTACAGCTTGTCATGAAGAAGTCAAGTGCTCATGATGGCCTTGTGAAGGGGCTCCGTGAGGCTGCCAAGTCCATTGAGAAGCATGCTGCTCAGCTTTGTGTGCTGGCTGAGGATTGTGACCAGCCTGATTACGTGAAGCTCGTTAAGGCACTATGCGCTGAGCACAATGTTCACCTGGTTACTGTGCCAAGTGCTAAAACTCTTGGAGAGTGGGCAGGGGTGAGTTTTCTAATGCCAATTTGTAATGTTCCATCTTATTATACTTAATTGCAGCATGTATTCCACATTCATCTTTGGACTTAGCAATGCTTCACTATTGCTGGAGAATGCACTTGCTCTTGATATTAAAATTCTTTTGTTTCCCTATGCTTGTCTTGTAAGTTGTTTTAGCTTTTCGTTGTTTCTTCACGTTTGTCGTGGAAGTATTGATGTGTTGATATTAACATGCTTTTCTCTGCAGCTTTGCAAGATTGACTCTGAGGGCAAGGCAAGGAAGGTTGTGGGCTGCTCTTGCGTTGTTGTCAAGGTGACAAATCTACTATAAACTGATACGACCAAAGGACGGGTTTCTTTTCAAGTAGGCAGAACTTGACGTTTGACTGATTTCTTTGATTTACCAGGACTACGGTGAAGAATCCGAGGGCCTTAACATCGTGCAGGAGTATGTCAAGTCTCACTAGATGAGAATGTTTCATGATGCACTTGTGTTGGGCATTTTGGTCCTCGGTTTCATTTATGCTTTATTCTTGGGCTTCCTATTGTTCCAAGTTTCAAGTGTGAGCCTAGCAGATATCGTCGATTTGGACCTTTGAACCTTTGTTTATCTGGCAGCTGCTGCCTTCAGCGTAAATCATCAAGAGCTGATAATATATTTCTCTTTGCAATATCACAATTTTGATGTTTTGCTCTGTTGCTGTTGCCTGTTCCATTTGACATCATTGTGTTTGTGCCTATTACTCCCTCCGTCCCAAAATTGTCTTAGATTAGTCTAGATACCGATGTATCTAATACTAAAACGTGACTTGTACATTCGTATTTAGACAAATCTAAGACAAGAATTTTGGGACAGAGGGACTACTTATATTTGGTCATGGCGGTGATGGTATAATTTAGCAAAAGAAATAGCGCTTCAAATTGTTTGAGCCGATCCCACAGATTCAGTGTCCATTTAAGATGCTTGCTCATTTAGATGCCTGTGAAGTTCTAAGTTTGAAGCAGCTCTGTAGGAAAAACAAAAAATGGGCTCCAAATTGTTTGAAATTCTGACAAAATTTTGTTTGTTAACCTTTATTCAATTCTTTTTAGCTGCTATTTTCTTGATTTTCACGAGAAGGAGCATATGTGCTATGAATTTGTACACGAGAATCCTTATATCTGCTGTAAATTTGTACAAACTATGAAGTGCCTATGGACGCTAAAGACATTTCCAGGCTTCCCATAAAAGTTCCTTCTCAAAACCTAAATGCCTATACCTTCTCCTTTCCTATTTCTTTAATGTATTAAGTTTCTAATTACTACTTCAAATGCACACATTTCAACAAAATTTAGGTTTTTAGTGTTTTTAAGTCAAAATATTCAAATTGAAACGGAAATTAGAGTCCAAACGAAGTAAAACTAATAATAAAATGTTGTAAAAACACAAAAGCAAGAACTATGGATTGCCACAAGTGGCAAACAAGAACAATGTGAGGTCTGGCTCCACGTCATTTATGATACATGTTCTCATGATCTGCTCCAATGGTTCCCAATACTTCATAACGCCATGTTCACAATTGCAAAACGAGCTTGAAGGATCCCCAAAACCTCTCTCAATCTATTTTCTCACGGATTCTCAACCCTTCGGGAAGGAGAAGTGCATGGATGGACTTGGGTACATATGAACCCACTTTGAAAAACAAATTTCTAAATTCTATAAAAATCTAAAAAAAATTACACGGGTACGTCTTCATGTTCTATATGCTTGCATAAAGTTTCATGGAAAATTAACTTTTATTATGGCCTGCGTAAAAAAGACAAAAAATTATGTCGTGAAACACTATTTAAAAGCACTGAAATTTGTCTTTTTTGCGGAGGCTAAAACAAAGACATTTTTTCATAAAACTTTGTGCCACGTACACATATTTGCGAATATGTATGCATGATGTTTTCTTTTGATTTTTTTGACATTTTAAAACATGCTTAAAATACATTTTTTAAAAAGTGGGTGCATATGCCCATGGGTTTAGATGGTGCCCTCTCGGAAGGAGAAGTGGCTAAGTGAGATCTTTTATTGCCTTTCGGCCAGTGCAGAAATCTGGCCCATCGAGGAAGAGATGGCATCTGCAATGTAGAGTTGTAAGATAGAGTTGGGCCGACGACAAACTTTTCAAATGAGGTAGATTCTTTAAGACACTATGGTGTCAGAAATTCCGAAGTACGAATAATATATACAATCAATGAATTCTCTTATGCAACTAGTTTCGAGAATGACGGTTGGATAATGATAATGTTCTCTGTTCTTCATCAGGAAAATTCTTTCGTGTTCATTATATATAATCAATGGATTTGAACATCCTATGTCAACCTCTTTCTTCACCCCAAAAGCCTAGCGGTGTTTTATTCAACTAGCAAATGGTCTGTGCGTCACGACTGAAGATCATAATAGATCCACATCCTTTATTTTAATAACATGGCATTTGCAAAAGAACCCGTGTGTTACTATGGAAGAAAATAATACCACACGCCTCTAACCCAATAACCATGACTCACGACCCCAATAGGATCACGTGCATCTCATCTGTGTTGCCGCTTATCCTACTTCCAGCCCTCATCGATGTTGTCTCAGTTCTCACACAACTACAACACGTTTGAATCTGGTCAATCCTAATGTGTGTCTCTCTCTCTCCTTTTGCATAAAATGAGAAATCTGCTTTCTTTTTTTCCTGCGAGGTTTTGTCGAGACTTGCATGCGAGGTTATAGATTATTTATTTTGTCTCTAATGTGGCTTTGCTGAGGTGTTAATTTCCAATCCGGATCTACATTTGTACGAAAAATGTTGCATCCTAAATAGCATTTAAAATAATGTTTAATAGGTAAAACAACATCATATGTAGATTCTACACATTTTCCTAATGAACATATCTAAATTGGAGTTAGGGTTTAAAAGTTATGGATTTTTTTGAAAAGCATTTGAATCTACCCCACCCTCAAGAAATAATGTTATTTTCTAGACAAATTGATGGTTTATTAAACAAAATATCAGTGGGTTTATGCAAAAAGAGAAAGGTTTTCTTGATTCACTTAAAGCACGGCCGCGGGTTGATTAACTAAAAGATAGGGGGGTTTCTGCAAAAAATGAAACTTTTCTCTTATTCACTTAAAATAGTACCTCGGGTTGATTTCAGGAAATGGTTAGGGGTTTTCTACAAAATTGCGAACGAACGGACATAAATACTAATCCGTTTATTAGTAGGTATAGATGTGTTCCTTCAAGTATCGAGGTCTAAAGATCTCGACTGTAACAACTCCAAATTAGTAGTAATAATTAGGAATTTATTATGCATTATAATCATCTCATAAGAACCATTTATTTAATGTGAAGATGAGGATAATTCAAATCCCCGTAAAAATGTTCAAAAATGCATCGACAGGATTAATGCACTAATAAACGGCCGCACTCCAAGTGCCACGTGCCCCCGGCACTACTCTCGACGACTATTCATAGGAGGAGGTCACGCTCCCACGAGCCGATTAAGACTATTTGAGAACACCGTCGTGTCACTTTGTCTAGTGTACGACGACTTTCAACATAATGCAGTTGTGCCAGTACTTGTCTTTAAGCATTTTTAGGGGTTACCTTCCATTCCAATCCTGTTCCTATATGAACTTTACATCTTTACCTAAAATACACTTTGAAGTATCATTAGTTCTTTGGGATATGTTGACATGAATTGCGAAAATCCACCTTGGGTATTAGATGCACTTTCGTACGTTGAGATAAATCAAGTTTGTAAGGAGTCAGAGTCAACCCCGTCACGTGCAGTTTCAGATTCCTGAAATTGGCAGTGATAGGTGGAAACCCGTGAACGAGTTCACGCCTGAGGGTGGACCGATCTTCACGTCGTAGGATCGAATCAGGAGGGATAACTAGCTGCAAGCAGCCGGGATAACTAGGTTTATACCTGACAAGATTGGATGCAACCCGCACGTTGGGGATGGCTGACGGAAGTTACAATAACTCCAACCCGCTGTCCGAACAATCATAGAACCACAAACCGGGACTAACCAACACAAAACGGCCGAAACCGTATAGTACGAATTAAGGGGAACCAGAGGCTCCTTCTCGTGAATCTGGATGAACTCACAAGAGTAAATGTAGAAAGGATCTCTCAGACCTCTCTAGCAGTCTTGGCACATAAGCATTTAGCTGAATGGTTTGACAAAAGGTTTCTAAGAGGATGGGGGAGATGGGGTTTTATAGCAGGGACAACCCCCCTTAGCTAGGTGAGAAAATAGTTTTAGAAGTAAGTAGGTCTGCATGGCTTCCTTGGGTGAATAAGCAGTCAATTATGGGAGTTGTTGGAGAGCTCCTCGGAAATTCGCGAAGCCTTGACAGCCTGGACACCTTCCATGGGAATGACTAGAGCTTTTGACTCATAACTCCAAATGATGTGAGGTTTTTTTGCATTGGGAAGTAAATTTGATGTAGCTTCTGGTGATGTACGCATATGGCCCCGTCTCTCCACCATATGGCTATGGTACAATGAAACATCAGAGGTAAAAACTGACAGCATCAGCTTCACTTGAAACTTGTTTTCTCCAAACTTGTTCCTCTAAATCGGTTGCTTCAAGTGCTCCTGGGCTATTGGATTTCTTCCGTATGATACCTAAATTCAACCAACAACAATGAGGATGAAAGCATAGTTGTGTCATCAAGGTTACAAGGTAAACTTAAATTAGCGTTCACCTGGTCACTTATTAGTTTGGCACGACTTCTTGTGATTGGACCTATAATTGTTGGAGACGTGTCGATGGTTATGGTGTCCTCATCATCCTACCTCCCTTGATGAAGAGTCATCCTCGACTCCCTTTGATCTGCAAAATATAAGTAGAAGGAGAGTAGATAATATCCATGCAAAGAAATAATGCAATCCTCATTTGTTGCTTTCACTTTAGAATTGTGTTGCATTTGATCATCTATTTGTTTGTCACAACTTAGAGTTTGTTCAGGGATGATGGGTGTTGTTTCAGTGACCGAGATGTCCTCATCATCCCCCTCTCTTGAAAAGGAGTCATCCTTGACTCTACCTGGTTATCACACAAAAGAAAGCATGGCAATACCAAATCATAATGCAAAGGTTTCATGATATATTGAATTTTTGTTTCCAACTTTGCTATCTTATGGACGATGCCAACATGATGCTTTGTTCGACTTAGGAGTTCCTTCCAGCAAAAATTTCCATGGAGCATAAATTTATAACCAACCATAACCATGTCCATATCATCCTCCCTCTCACGAAGAAAATTCGTCCTCGACTTCACTCGGTCTACAAAATTATAGCACAAGGACACTAGAAAATAGCTAGGGAAAGAAAAAGTTGAACATTTTTGTGTGGATCTCAAGTTTCCCAAATCCTTTGTTTTTCCATCATGGTTGAACAAATTATACTGATGGATTGATGGTGTGCTGAAGGATGTGCCCAATAATTTTTCTCTTATTTCGTTTCACCAATGTTTCAAGAGTTCATATGTGCATACCTCGGGGTGCATCAAAACGGACGATCCTTTTTGTTTTACCTCATTGAGTACTTGAATGCCTTTCTGAAAATCAATCTTCACACACGCAACTTGTGTAGTGGTACTCCATGTCCTCCATATTTGATCTTGGATCTCAATCTCCCATCGTTGCAAGTGAGCTAATAGGTATGCCTTTTTTACTTGCACATATTGCCAAGAAAGAGAATTTTGTGAAAGGTTAGTTATTGAATGTTCCTCTCTTTTTTCATTTGGTGGACTACCAATTTCCCATGGTGGTGGATCACTCATCTTGCTATTCTCTTGTTGAAAAATCTCAACCTCACATTTAGTGGACTCATATAACTCACTTATCCTCTCTGTTAGGGCATGTCTCTCTCTAAGTAGTTTTGGTGATTGATGACAATGCTTTTGCGGACTAACCGTGTGCGTTGAGTATTTCAGAGATTCATTCATTGGCACGAGACGATTCTTTCCCCTCGGAGCTTTAAGTGAAGACGGTGTAGTCTCTTTCAATTCGGTTTTGGTGGACTTGAGTCGTAGGAGACACCGTACTATCAAGAGGGGGCCCGCATTGGAAAGGCTAGGGTGGAATCAACACATACACTTCATTTTTGCACCCCAGCTCCTTTCCTCTCCTTGGAGTTTACCGTTTCGACAGAAGTGGAGATTGTGAGGTGCTAGCGGTAGTACCACCGCCAGGGTGGTAGTACCGCCTATGGTCCTCAAGCGGTAGTACCGCTGTCCTACAACAGTAGTACCACTCGGGTGCATCGGCGACAGTACCGTCCTGGTTCGACACCGCTACTGCCTCGATACGAGGGCATCTCTCCTCGTGTTGGGTTGTGCAGTAGTAGTAGCGGCAGTAGCAGCGGTAGTATCGCTTGTGAGCGGTAGTACCGCGGTTACCACCGCTACTAGTGCCGCCCAAACCCTCTCTCTCTTCCGTTCTCCCTCTTATGCCTCTGCTCTCAGTCTCCGCGGTAGTACCGTTGGTGGTCGCGATAGTACCGCTGCTACCAGCGGTAGTACCGCTCCATTGAGCAGTAGTACCACTCTGTGCGGGATGAAGAGGGGATAACAGTTGGATGAGTGACCTCTTTTTCCCCAAGCTCCATTGTTGCCCCGAAGCTCATTTTCGCCCGATCTCTCTCCCTAGCCAATCAAACTTGTTGATTTTTGATACGTCTCCACGTATCTATAATTTTTGATTGTTCCATGCTATTATATTATCTGTTTTGGATGTTTAATGGGCTTTATTATGCACTTTTATAATATTTTTGGGACTAACCTATTAACCAAAGGCCCAATGCAAATTGCCGTTTTTTGCCAATTTCAGTGTTTCACAGAAAAGGAATATCAAACGGAATCCAAACGGAATGAAACCTTCGCAAGGATCTTTTTTGGAACAAACGTGATCCAGGAGACTTGGAGTGGACATCAAGGAAGCAGCGAGGCGGACACGAGGTAGGAGGGCGCGCCCAGGGGGGCCAGGCACGCCCCCCACCCTCGTGGGCCCCTTGTAGCTCCACCAACCTACTTCTTTTGCCTATATATACTCATATACCCTGAAAACATCCAGGAGCACCACAAAACCCTATTTCCACTACCGCAACCTTCTGTACCCGTGAGATCCCATCTTGGGGCCTTTTCCGGCGCACCGCCGGAGGGGGAATCAATCACGGAGGGCTTCTACATCAACACCGTAGCCTCTCCGATGATGTGTTAGTAGTTTACCACAGACCTTCGGGTCCATATTTATTAGCTAGATGGCTTATTCTCTCTCTTTGGATCTCAATACAAAGTTCTCCTCGATTCTCTTGGAGATCTATTCGATGTAATTCTTTTTTGCAATGTGTTTGTCGAGATCCGATGAATTGTGGGTTTATGATCAAGATTATCTATGAACAAGATTTGATTCTTCTCTGAATTCTTTTATGCATGATTTTAATATCTTTGCAAGTCTCTTCGAATTATCAGTTTGGTTTGGCCTACTAGATTGATCTTTCTTGCAATGGGAGAAGTTCTTAGCTTTGGGTTCAATCTTGTGGTGTCCTTTCCCAGTGACATCAGGGGCAGCAAGTCACGTATTGTATTGTTGCCGTCGTGGATAAAAAGATGGGGTTTATATCATATTGCTTGAGTTTATCCCTCTACATCATGTCATCTTGCCTAATGCGTTACCCTGTTCTTATGAACTTAATACTCTAGATGCATGCTGGATAGCGGTCGATAGTAGTGGATGCAGAATTGATACATCTCCGTCGTATCTATATTTTTTGATTGTTCCATGCCAATAATATACAACTTTCATACACGTTTGGCAACCTTTTATACTATTTTTGGGACTAACATATTGATCCAGTGCCCAGTGCCAGTTCATGTTTGTTGCATGTTTTTGTTTCGCAGAAAATCCATATCAAACAGAGTCCAAACGGGATAAAAATCGACGGAGATTTTTTTGGAATATATGTGAATTTTGGGAAGTGAAATCAATGCAAGACAATGCTCGAGGGGCCCACGAGGCAGGGGGTGCTCCCCTGACCCTCGTGGACACCCCGTAAGGTGGTTGGTGCCCTTCTTTCGTTGCAATAAAGCTAATATTCTGATAAAAATCGTATCCAAAATTCAGCCTAATCGGAGTTACGGATCTCCGGGAATATAAGAAACGGTGAAATGGCAGAATTTGGAACGCAGAAACAGAGAGAGACAGAGAGACAGATCCAATCTCGGAGGGGCTCTCGCCCCTCCGCCGCCATGGAGGCCATGGACCAGAGGGAAAACCCTTCTCCCATCTAGGGAGAAGGTCAAGGAAGAAGAAGAAGAAGGGGGCTCTCTCCCCCTCTCTCCCGGTGGCGCCGGAACGCCGCCGGGGCCATCATCGTGTGACGGCGATCTACACCAACACCTCCGTCATCTTTACCAACATCTCCATCACCTTCCCCCATCTATCTACAGCGGCCCACTCTCCCGCAACCCGCTGTACCCTCTACTTGAACATGGTGCTTTAGGCTTCATATTATTATCCAATGATGTGTTTCCATCCTATGATGTCTGAGTAGATTTTCGTTGTTCTACCGGTAATTGGTGAATTGCTATGATTGGTTTAATCCGCTTGTGGTTATGTTGCTGTCCTTTGGTGCCCATCATATGAGCGCGCGCGTGGATCACACCATAGGGTTAGTTGTATGTTGATAGGACTATGTATTGGAGGGCAAGAGTGACAGAAGCTTCAACCTAGCATAGAAATTGATGCATACGGGAATGAAGGGGGACCAATATATCTTAACGCTATGGTTGGGTTTTACCTTAATGAACGTTAGTAGTTGCGGATGCTTGCTAATAGTTCCAATCATAAGTGCATAGAATTCCAAGTCAGGGATGACATGCTAGAAGTGGCCTCTCCCACATAAAACTTGCTATCGGTCTAGTAAAGTAGTCAATTGCTTAGGGACAATTTCGCAACTCCTACCACCACTTTTCCACACTCGCTATACTAACTTTATTGCTTCTTTACCTAAAACAGCCCCTAGTTTTTATTTACGTGCTCTTTATATTCTTGCAAACCTTTCCCGTTACACCAACAAAGTACTTCTAGTTTCATACTTGTTCTAGGTAAAGCGAACGTTAAGTGTGCGTAGAGTTGTATCGGTGGTCAATAGAACTTGAGGGAATATTTGTTCTACCTTTAGCTCCTCGTTGGGTTCGACACTCTTACTTATCGAAAGAGGCTACAATTGATCCCCTATACTTGTGGGTTATCAAGAATCGTTTCGATATACTTTTCACGGACGTGATGCCTATATACATGATCATGCCCAGATATTCTCATAACTATTCGCTTTTCTATCAATTGCTCGACAGTAATTTGTTCACCCACCATAGATTTTGCTTTCTTGAGGGAAGCCACTAGTGAAACCTATGGCCCCTAGGTCTATTCCCCATCATATTATTTTCCGTCAACTAGCTATTTCTGTCACCATTTATTTTGTAATCTTTACTTTTCAATCTATACAACAAAAATACCAAAAATATTTATCTTATTATCTTTATCAGATCTCACTTTTGCAAGTGGCCGTGAAGGGACTGACAACCCTTTATCGCGTTGGTTGTAAGGTTCTTGATTGTTTGTGCAGGTACGAGGGACTCACGTGTAGTCTCCTACTGGATTGATACCTTGGTTCTCAAAAATTGAGGGAAATACTTACGCTACTTTGCTGCATCACCCTGTCCTCTTCAAGGGAAAACCAACGCATGCTCAAGAGGTAGCAAGAAGGATTTCTGGCACCGTTGCCGGGGAGATTTGCACCAAGTCAAGTCGAGATTTGATCTCCTGACAACTAGCCATTTCTGGCGCTGTTGCCGGGGAGATCTACGCACAAGTCAAGACATACCAAGTACCCATCACAAACTCTTATCCCTTGCATTATATTATTTGCCATTTGCCTCTCATTTTCCTCTCCCCCACTTCACCCTTGCCATTTTATTCGCCCTTCTTTTTCCGCCCGTCTCTTTCTGTTGCCTCTTGTGTGTCCGTGTGTTAGATCGTTTGTTTCGTCGCCATGGTTAGTCCTTCTATCATTGTTAGTACTCCCGATCACGAAGTTCTTAATTTTAAACAAAGGGAGGGAGAAAATCTAAAAGATGCTTGGCATAGAATTTGCAATGCTCAGAATAGATCTACTAAAAAGCAATCTACTTCCGTTCTTCTTCACAATTTTTATGTAGGCATCACTCCTTGGAACAGATATACTCTTGATACCCTTACTGGAGGAAATTTCTTGGGTAGCCATACTTTTGATTCTTATAATGCTATGTTAGATTTGTTTGGCCCACCACCTCTTTTGGTTAATGGAACTATTTTAACTTTGGAACATGTGATGCAAAGGCTTGAAATTATTGAAAATAAAGTTGCCATTGTAGATTTGATTCAAAATTTGGATAAAAAGATCCACAAGCAAATTAACCAATACGGATCTAAGGTAGGAGTTGCTCTTCAAAATTTAAAGAAAAGGAGCTCATAGTTAACGAAAAGATAGATCAAGATTCCACAAGAATTGATAAACTTGAGGATATTATTACAAACTTAGGGTCTGCCTTTTCTTCCATGAAAAATACCCCTAATCCTCCTACTACTAAAGTTGCCAAGTTCATGTATGTGCCTAAAAATAAAGGTGAATCTTCTAGTAAGGAAAATGCGGATCTCAAATCAATAAGTGTTCACCCCAACTTTTTCGCTATCATTAAGGAACCTTTTGCTACAAATGAATTTCTTGATTTCTTGCCTAGGAGTTTGATCATTAATAAAAAGAAGGAAACTCCTAAGGGATATAAGTGTTCCATTGAAGAAATGCCAACTAAAGATGACAATACCTAGATCTATTTTTATTTTTATGCCTAGCTAGGGGCGTTAAACGATAGCGCTTGTTGGGAGGAAACCCAATTTTATTTTTGTTTCTTGATTTTTGCTTCTATTTAGTAATAAATAAATCATCTATCCTCTGTAATGATTGTGTTTTTTATGTTTTAATTAGTGTTTGTGCCGAGTAAAGCCTTTAGGATCTTCTTGGATGATTGTTATTTGATCTTGCTGAAAAAACAGAAAGTATGCGCTCATGAGAATATTTTTTTAACCAGAGAGCGATAAAATACTGATTCCAATTGCAGTAGATCAATATAGAAATTATTTATGTCGTCCTAATTTTTTAGAATGTTTGGAGTTACAGAAGTATTCGAAACCTACAGAATACTAGAGACTGTTCTGTTTTTGATAGATTCTATTTTTCATGTGTTGTTTGCTTATTTTGATGAATCTATGGTTAGTATCAGGGGGTATGAACCATAGAGAAGTTGGAATACATTAGTTTTAACACCAATATAAATAAATAATGAGTTCATTACAGTACCTTGAAGTGGTGGTTTGTTTTCTTATACTAACGGAGCTCATGAGATTTTCTGTTGAGTTTTGTGTTGTGAAGTTTTCAAGTTTTGGGTAAAGATTTGATGAATTTTGGAATAAGGAGTGTCAAGAGACTAAGCTCGGGGATGCCCATGGCACCCCAAGGTAAAATTCAAGGGCAACCAAAATCCTAAGCTTGGGGATGCCCTGGAAGGCATCCCCTCTTTCGTCTTCGTCCATCGGTAACTTTACTTGAGGCTATATTTTTATTCACCACATGATATGTGTTTTGCTTGGAGCGTCTTGTATGATTTGAGTCTTTGCCTTTTAGTTTACCACAATCATCCTTGCTGTACACACTTTTTCGAGAGACACACATGAATCGGAATTTATTAGAATACTCTATGTGCTTCACTGATATCTTTTGAGCTAGATAATTTTGCTCTAGTGCTTCACTTATATGTTTTTAAGAGCACAATGGTGGTTTTATTTTATAGAAATTATTGATCTCTCATGATTCGCTTATATCATTTTGAGAGTATTTTAGAACAGCATGGTAATTTGCTTTGGCTATAAAATTAGTCTTAATATGATAGGCATCCTAGATGGGTATAATAAAAAATTTCATATAAAGTGCATTGAATACTATGAGAAGTTTGATACTTGATGATTGTTTTGAGATATGAAGATGGTAATATTAGAGTCATGCTAGTTGAGTAGTTGTGAATTTGAGAGATATTTGTGTTAAAGTTTGTGATTCCCGTATCATGCACGTATGGTGAACCGTTATGTGATGAAGTCGGAGCATGATTTATTTATTGATTGTCTTCCTTATGAGTGGCGGTCGGGGATGAGTGATGGTCTTTTCCTACCAATCTATCCCCCTAGGAGCATGCGCGTAGTACTTTGTTTCGATAACTAATAGATTTTTGCAATAAGTATGTGAGTTCTTTATGACTAATGTTGAGTCCATGGATTATACGCACGCTCATACTTCCACCATTGCTACCCTCTCTAGTACGGCGCAACTTTCGTCGGTACCATAAACCCACCATATATCTTCCTCAAAACAGCCACCATACCTACCTATTATGGCATTTCCATAGCCATTCCGAGATATATTTCCATGCAACTTTCCACCGTTCCATTTATTATGACACGCTTCATCATTGTCATATTGCTTTGCATGATCATGTAGTTGACATCGTATTTGTGGCAAAGCCACCGTTCATAATTCTTTCATACATGTCACTCTTGATTCAACGCATATCCCAGTACACCGCCGGAGGCATTCACACAGAGTCATATTTTTGTTCTAGTATCGAGTTGTAATCCTTGAGTTGTAAGTAATAAACATGTGATGATCATCATTATTAGAGCATTGTCGCAGTGACGAAAGGATGATGGAGACTATGATTCCCCCACAAGTCGGGATGAGACTCCGGACGAAAAAAAGAAAAAAATAGGCCATAAAAAAGAAGAAGGAAAGTCCCACATAAAAAAAGAAGAGAGAAAAAGAGACAAGGGGCAATGCTACTATCCTTTTACCACACTTGTGCTTCAAAGTAGCACCATGATCTTCATGATAGAGAGTCTCCTATGTTGTCACTTTCATATACTAGTGGGAATTTTTCATTATAGAACTTGGATTGTATATTCCAATGATGGGCTTCCTCAAAATGCCCTAGGTCTTCGTGAGCAAGCAAGTTGGATGCACACCCACTTAGTTTCTTTTTGAGCTTTCATACACTTATAGCTCTAGTGCATCCGTTGCATCGCAATCCCTACTCACTCACATTGATATCTATTGATGGGAATCTCCATAGCCCGTTGATACGTCTAGTTGATGTGAGACTATCTTCTCCTTTTTTGTCTTCTCCACAACCACCATTCTATTCCATCTATAGTGCTATATCCATGGCTCATGCTCATGTATTGCGTGGAGATTGAAAAAGTTTGAGAACGTCAAAAGTATGAAACAATCGCTTGGCTTGTCACTAGGGTTGTGCATGATTTAAATATTTTGTGTGGTAAAGATAGGGCATAGCGAGACTATATGATTTTGTAGGGATAACTTTCTTTGGCCATGTTATTTCGAGAAGACATAATTGCTTAGTTAGTATGCTTGAAGTATTATTATTTTCATGTCAATATTAAAATTTTATCTTGAATCTTTCAGATCTAAACATTCATGCCACAATAAAGAAAATTACTTTGAAAATTATATTAGGAAGCATTCCACATCAAAAATTCTGTTTTTATCATTTACCTACTCGAGGACGAGCAGGAATTAAGCTTGGGGATGCTTGATATGTCTCCAACGTATCTGTAATTTTTGATTGTTCCATGCTATTATATTATCTGTTTTGGATGTTTAATGGGCTTTATTATGCACTTCTATATTATTTTTGGGACTAACCTATTAACCGAAGGCCCAGTGCAAATTGCTGTTTTTGCCTATTTCAGTGTTTCGCAGAAAAGGAATATCAAACGGAATCCAAATGGAATGAAACCTTCGCGAGGATCTTTTTTGGAACAAACGTGATCCAAGAGACTTGGAGTGGACGTCAAGGAAGCAGTGATGCGGCCACGAGGTAGGAGGGCGCGCCCGGGGGGGCCAGGCGCGCCCCCATCCTTGTGGGCCCCTCGGAGCTCCACCGACCTACTTTTTTCGCATATATATACTCATATACCCTGAAAACATCCAGGAGCACCACGAAACCCTATTTCCACCACCGCAACCTTCTGTACCCGTGAGATCCCATCTTGGGGCCTTTTCCGGTGCTCCGCCGGAGGGGGAATCTATCACAAAGGGCTTCTACATCAACACCATAGCCTCTCCGATGATGTGTGAGTAGTTTACCACAGACCTTCGTGTAACGCCCTCGATGCGGCTATATGTCCTACGTGTCGAAGCACAACTTAGAGGCATAACCGCATTGAAAGCAATGTCGCAAGTGAGGTAATCTTCGCAAACAACCCA
Organism: Triticum urartu; assembly: GCF_003073215.2. Taxonomy (NCBI): domain Eukaryota; kingdom Viridiplantae; phylum Streptophyta; class Magnoliopsida; order Poales; family Poaceae; genus Triticum; species Triticum urartu. The sequence goes on along the minus strand of NC_053023.1, from coordinate 240,789,736 downwards.
TGTAATATAAATAAAAGGGGAAAGGATACATAGTTGGCTTACACTCTCCACGTCACACAAATACATAAATAACATTACATTCATCCAATACACTCATGGTCCGACTACGGTACCAAAATAAAGATCAACCCCCAAATGCGACAAAGTCCCCGATCGCCCCAAGAGTAACGACGAGAGTCCCTGCATCTGGCGCATAGTAACGACGAGAGTCCTCATCGAACTCCCACTTGAGCTCAAGCGCATCGTCTGGAGCGGTATCATCGGTCCCTGCATCTGGTTTGGAAGTAATCTGTGAGTCACGGGGACTCAGCAATCTCGCACCCTCGCGATCAAGACTATTTAAGCTTATAGGTAAGACAAGGTGTGATGTGGAGCTGCAGCAAGCGACTAGCATATATGGTGGCTAACCTATTCGCAAAAGAGAGCGAGAAGAGAAGGCAAACACATGGTCGAACAACTATGATCAAGAAGTGATCCTAGAACAACCTACGTCAAGCATAACTCCAACACCGTGTTCACTTCCCGGACTCCGCCGAAAAGAGACCATCACGGTTACACACGCGGTTGATGCATTTTAATTAAGTTAAGTATCATGTTCTCTACAATCGGACATTAACAAATTCCCATCTTCCCATAACCGCGGGCACGGATTTCGAAAGTTCAAATCCCTGCAAGGGGTCCCAACTTAGCCCATCACAAGCTCTCATGGTCAACGAAGGATATTCCTTCTCCCAAGACAATCCGATCAGACTCGGCATCCCGGTTACAAGACATCCTTGACAATGTTAAAACTAAACCAGCAACACCGCCCAAATGTGCCGACAAATTCTGATAGGAGCTGCACATATCTCGTTCTCAGGGCGCACTCAGATGAGCCAGACGTCGGGTAGGCCAGCCCAGAGTTGCCCCTGGTAGCCCCGGACATCGCTCAGTTGGACCAACACTTAGAGAAGCACTGGCCCGGTGGGGGGGGGTTAAAAATAAAGATGACCCTTGAGTCCATGAAACCCAAGGGAAAAAGGCTAGGTGGTGAATGGTAAAACCAATGTTGGGCATTGCTGGAAGAGTTTTATTCAAGGCGAACTGTCAAGGGGTTCCCATTATAACCCAACCGTGTAAGGAACGCAAAATCTGGGAACATAACACCGATATGACGGAAAACTAGGGCGGCAAGAGTGGAAGAAAACACCAGGCATAAGATAAACAAGATAATATTGTGATATCCCAACAATAAGCAATGTTCCAACAAGGAACGATCTCCAATCTTCACCTGCAACTAGCAACGCTATAAGAGGGGCTGAGCAAAGCGGTAACGTAGCCAAACAACGGTTTGCTAGGACATGGTGGGTTAGAGGTTTGACATGACAATTTGGGAGGCATGATAAGAAAGTGGTAGGTATCGTAGCATAGGCATAGCAAAAGAGCGAGCATCTAGCAAGCAAAGATAGAAGTGATTTCGAGGGTATGGTCATCTTGCCTGCAAAGTACTCAGAGTTGCCTTGATCCTCGTACGCGAACTCAACGGGCTCCTCGTTCACGAACTCGTCTCCCGGCTCTACCCAAGCAAGAACAACAAGCAAAAGGAACATAATCAACCATGTGCAATGGTCAAGCAACATGATGCAAACATGGTATGATATGCGGGATGCGGTATGTGATGCATGTGCATGATTTGCAAAGGAATGATTGAACCTGGCCTCAACATGGAAATCCAAGAGTTAGACTGGAAAGGAGAGTTGATTTCAGTTGAAATCGATATAGAGATCACCGGAATCGGATGCACGGTTTGGAAATGGCAAGCAAAACAAATATGGCACCGGTCTGCGATAATCAGCAAGTAGCCATCTAAATGCATCAAGATAAATATGCTACAGCACTTAAACATGACAACAAAATACATGGCAGGGATCCACACATGATGATTGACAAAAGATGAACACTGAGCTACGGCTAATTCATCCATTAACAGGTTCAAACAAGCATGGCAAAAGTGCAAATGATAACAGGTTTCAGACTTAGTGAAATTAACACAAGCCCGGAATTTCAGATCAGATAGCACACTTTGGAGCATGAAAATTATATGCTACAGGAACTTAACATGGCAAAGGAAGGCATGACATGAAGCTACTCAAAGCACTTAACAAAAGTCCCTTAGTGACCTTGAGCCAAAAGGGATCGGAAAATACAATTGCAAGCATGTGAACATAGCAAAAACATAAATAGATTCAGACTTAGTGAAAAACTGGAGCATGCAAAACAGATTAGCAAGTAGGCATGTTTACGAGCTCGATGCACTCACTACAGAGCATGGCATGACAAACTAAGCATACACCCATCAAGAAGACATGGCATAGAAGCTAGACATGGCAAGAACAACAACATAGCATGCACGGATCAATAGCAACATCGTCGGCACAATCGCTAAACATGTCAACAATCTGCCAGGAATCACTTTATATCAAAAGTAGAGCTCGATTCACTCAAGATAGGGTGCTCCATACTTACAAACAAAGACATGGATGGGTAGAGCACAACAATATTAACAAAACATCCTTACTGATCATCCTCAAAAGAGGCACGGATCACTAGGAAACAACATGAACATATGGCATAAAAGCAAAATCAGGACAAGGACTTAGTGAAATTCTAAGTCCCTGAAATCAGCATCCACGATTACGCTACTTTGCAAGCTTGTGCTAGTCACCACGAATATCACAAAAATACATGGCAAGCACCTCTGTAAAGATGACATGGAATATAACAAAACACATGTAGAGCTCAGGATCATAGCATGCACACATTAATCATGGCAAAAATGACAAAAGGCTATTTGCTGAAACAGATCTGACAAATTCATCACATAGCCCTCTTCTAACAGCATTTCGGGCATCAAGATGAGCTCAAATGAAAATGATGCAATGAGATGAAATGATGTACTCATCGAGGGGAAAATTTTGATATGCTACACGCACGAATCGGAGCTACAATGAGGGAGTTATGATGCTGTGAACATGAGCAAAAAATATAGAGTGAGAGGGAAAGTCAACCCTAGTTAGGGTTTACTGTAGCAGCGCGGATCCAGATCCGATCGGGATCTCACCGGAAATGGAGATAGCGGTGGCCGGAGACGCTGCAAAGCTCGCCGGAGACGCTGCCGACGTGGAGAAGAGGACCGGACGGAGCTGGGGAAGACTCAAGCGACGGAGGGCGGCGAGGCGCAGCGGTCGTCGGCGTCGGGGACGCGGCTACGAGGCGCGACGCGCGCACCGGCGTGCAGGAGGCGGCGGGGCGGAGCTACTCCGGCGGCGGTGATGTGCTGCGACAGCACGAATCGGAGGTAGGCGGCGGGGCAGAGCGGCAGGAGGGAGACGATCTGGGCGGCGGCTCCACGGGCCCTCGGGGGCCGGCAGCGGGCCAAGCAGGCCCTCGTGGTGCGGCGACGTGGGAAGGAGCTAGGGTTAGGGGGTCGGGATCCGGGATTTTTTGTGGAGTGATCTATTTATAGAGGTAGAGGGAGCTAGGAAGCTCAGAATGAGGTGCGGTTTTCGGCCACGCGATCGTGATCGAACGCTCTAGGTGATGGAGGGGTTTTTGATGGGTTTTGGGCAGCAAGAAAGGGTGTTGGGCTGCAACACTCACGAGGCCTTCTTGGTCCCTCGGTTAACCGTTGGAGTATCAAACGAAGTTCAAATGGCACGAAACTTGACAGGCGGTCTACCGGTAGTAAACCAAGGCTGCATGGCAAGTCTCGGTCCAATCCGGAAATGTTTAACCCCCACACACGAAAAGAGGTAGAAAGGGCCACCGGAGGACATAGGAGCGCCAGAATGCAAAACGGACAACGGGGAAAATGCTCGAATGCATGAGACGAACAGGTATGCAAATGCAATGCACATGATGACATGATATGAGATGCATGACAAAGACAACAACACATGAAGACAAAAACCCGACAACGAGGAAATAAAATAACTTAGTGCCGGAAACGGCAAGAGTTGGAGTACAGACAAGGTAAATTACATCCGCGGTGTTACAACACTCCACCACTATGAAAGGATCTCGTCCCGAGATCTAGGACTGGAAAAAACTCCTGGTACTCAGAACGGAGGTGGTCCTCGCGTTCCCAGGTGGCTTCACTGTCGGAATGATGTCACCACTTGACTTTGAGGAATTTGATTGACTTGTTGTGAGTCTTACACTCAGCTTCTTGAAGAATAACAACTGGGTGCTCATGATAAGAAAGGTCTTCTTGGAGATCAATGTCTTCGAAGTTGACAGTACGGTCAGGGGTCTTGAAGCACTTGCGGAGTTGAGACACGTGAAACACGTCGTGCACGTTTGCAAAGTTGGAGGGAAGCTCGAGTTGATAGGCGGGATCGCCTCTCTTGCTGACGATCTTGAAAGGACCCACGTATCTAGAGGCAAGCTTCCCTTTGATACCGAAGGGACGAGTACCTTTCATTGGACAGACGTGGAGGTAAACATGGTCTCTGATCTCGAAAGCCAAATCACGATGCTTACTATCATAGTAGCTCTACTGGCGCGATTGCGCTGCTTTGAGGTTATCACGAATGACTTTGCACATTTCCTCTGCCTCTGTGATCAAGTCATTTCCAAGAAGTTGACATTCACCCGTCTCTGACCAGTTAAGAGGAGTACGACACTTCCTGCCATGGAGAATTTCAAATGGGGCCTTGCCCGAACTCGCTTGAAAGCTGTTGTTGTAGGAGAACTCGACATAAGGAAGACAATCTTCCCACTTCATACCGAAGGAGATAACGCAAGCCCTGAGCATATCTCCGAGAATCTGATTGACACGCTCGACTTGGCCGCTAGTTTGGGGATGAAAAGCTGTGCTGAAACGGATGTTGGTGTCCATGGCCTTCTGAAAAGAATTCCAAAACTTTGAGGTGAAGATGCAGCCACGATCTGAAGATATCAACTACGGAATTCCGTGCATAGAGACAATCCGAGAGGTATAAAGCTCTGCCAATTGAGTTGCTGTGATGGATTCTTTGATAGGCAGAAAGTGAGTCACTTTAGTGAGTTTGTCGATGACAACGAAGATAGCATCATTGCCACGCTTGGACTTTGGAAATTCAGTCACGAAGTCCATCTCAATGTGGTCAAACTTCCATTCTAGAATGGCAAGAGGTTGGAGGAGACCAGCTGGTCGTTGGTGTTCTGCCTTCACTCTTCTGCAGACATCACATTCATTCACGAACTGAGCAATCTCACGCTTCATTCGAGTCCACCAATACGCCTGCTTGAGGTCCTGGTACATCTTTATACTTCCAGGGTGGATAGAGAGGAGTGAATTGTGAGCCTCGTTCACAATGACTTTACGAAGGTCACCTTTAGGCACATCAATGCGATCTTCGAAGAAGAGAGTATCCTTGTCATCAAGACGATAGCACTTGTACTTGGATTGACTCTTGGCAATCCCAATCTTCACCTTCTTCACCATAGCATCAAGAAGTTGAGCCTCGCGAATTTGATCTTCCAAAGTAGGAGAGACTTGAAGGTTGGCGAGGAAACCTTGAGGAACAACTTGCAGATTGAGTTTGCGGAAAGCTTCACAAAGCTCGGGTTGGTAAGGCTTAAGAATCAAACTGTTGCAGTAAGCCTTCCTGCTCAATGCGTCAGTAATTACATTGGCCTTGCCTGGAGTATATTCGATGCTCGGATTATACTCTTGAATCATTTTGACCCAACGAGTCTGTCTGAGGTTGAGATTAGGCTGAGTGAAGATGTACTTGAGACTCTTGTGGTTAGTGGAGATGTCCACTTTTCTTCCCAATAAGAGATGTCTCCAAGTCAAAAGAGCATGCACAACTGCCGCCAACTCGAGGTCATGAGTGGGGTAGTTCTTCTTGTTGGGCTTCAACTGGCGAGAGGTATAAGCCACAACTTTCTTCTCTTGCATCAACACTGCACCAAGACCTTGAAGAGAGGCATCACAAAAGACCTCGAACGGTTTGGATTCATCAGGAGGAGTCAGAACTGGAGCAGTGACTAATTTCTCTTTCAGGGTGTTGAAAGCGATGTCACATTCAGGAGACCAAACGTACTTCACGTGCTTCTGGAGAAGGTTTGAAAGAGGCTTCGCGATCTTTGAAAAGTTTTCAACGAACCTTCGACAATAGCTTGCGAGACCAAGGAAGCTGCGGAGTTGCTTTACGTTCTGAGGTGGTTCCCAATTCACTATTGCAGACACCTTCTCAGGATTCACCGCTATGCCCTTGGCAGAGATGATATGCCCAAGATAGAGAACCTCATCGAGCCAAAACTCACACTTTGAAAACTTGGCATAGAACTGATGTTCTCTGAGCTTATCCAGCACCAAACGCAAGTGCTTGGCATGATCTTCCTTATTCTTGGAAAATACCAAAATGTCATCGAGGTAGACCAAGACGAAGTCATTTGTGTAGGGGTTGAAGATGAAGTTCATCATGCGAGAGAAAGTTGGCGGAGCGTTGACGAGGCCAAAAGACATGACAGTATATTCATATGAACCATAGCTTGTTCTGAAAGCTGTCTTGGGAATATCTTGCTCACGAATTCGGATCTGGTGATAGCCCATACGGAGATCAAGCTTTGAGAATACTTGAGCACCTTTTAGTTGTTCAAACAGCTCATTGATGTTGGGAAGTGGGTACTTGTTCTTTATAGTCTTCTTGTTCAATGGACGGTAGTCAACACAAAGTCGGCCCGTTCCATCCTTCTTCTTCACAAAAAGAACTCCATAACCCCACAGAGAAGAACTAGGTCGGATGAGACCCATTCGCTCTTGAATATCGAGTTGCTTCTTAAGCTCCTTCAACTCTTCAGGTCCAAGCTTGTAAGGACGTTTGCAAACAGGTTCCGTGCCAGGCTCAAGATCGATGTAGGATTCAACTGGCCGGTGCGGAGGAATTCCTGGAAGCTCTTCTGGAAAGACGTCTTGATATTCGCAAACGACCAGAATTTGAGAGATGGCATCCAGCTCACCCTTCTAATTGAGAGAAAACAAATGGATGGTATCGTCATTAGCGGCAAAGACAATTACATCCTCAGATGAATGGGTCAATTGAATTTGCCTGGCAGCACAATCAAGCTAAGCCTTATGCTTAGAAAGCCAGTCCATTCCAAGAATAAGATCAATATCCGAGTTACCAAGGACCACTAGAGAGGATAGAAACTTATAGTCGCCCAACGTGATAGTAACATCCGGGGCCATAGCGCTTGCATTCATGAATTTACTCGGAGAAACTACTGATAACTGTCTAGGCAATTCTTGTAAAGGCAACTCATGCTTAGAAACAAATGGTCTCGAGATGAAACAATGCGATGCACCAGTGTCAAAAAGAACTTTTGCAGGAATATCATTAACAGGAAGGTTACCCATGATGACATCTGACGAGTCCTCTGCCTGAGCTGCATTCATCAAGTTGACCTTAGCAGACTTGGGGTTATGCTTGACCACCACTGTACTTGCAGATCTCACAGGAGGAGGAGGAGGGAGACGCCTCTGATTGAAGCATTTGTTGGCATAGTGACCCTTCTGTTGGCACTTGTTGCACGTGACCTCTGAAAGCGGATGGTGATACGGAGCACTTGATCTTGGAGCTTGAGACGAAGTCTTGTTCTGAAAGCCTGGGTTGGGTGGGTGGGAAGATCCACTGCCACCTTTGCTCTTCTGCTGATAAGGCTGATGGAACGAAGGAGGAGGAAGCCAATACTTTTGCTGCTTAGCCACTTGAGTTGAGGAAGAAGGAGTCGCATCTTTGACTCGCTTCTTGGAAGCATCACACTTCAGTTGGAAAGCCTCTTGCTTCATTGCCATGTTGTAGAAATCATCGTACTTCTTGGGCTAAAAAAGGACGAGAGCTAGCTAGAGTTCTTCTCTGAGACCACCCCTGAACTGGTATATCATGCTCTTCTCATTAGGGACGTCCTACTTGGCGAAACGAGCGAGCTTTTGAAACATGATGTTGTACTGGTAAACAGACATAGTGCCTTGCTTCAGGTTGCGGAATTCCTCATGCTTGCTCTCAACCACACTCTAAGGAATATGATGAGCTTTGAAGTCTTGACGGAATTCATCCCAGGTAATCACACGGCCTCCTCTGGAATCTTTGTACTGCTGAAACCATTCTGCAGCTTGGTCTTTGAGTTGGGAGGAAGCAAACTTGACAAAGTCCTCAGGCCTAATGTTACTGCACTCGAAATGCTTGCATATGTCCACGAGCCAATCATCAGCGTTCGAGGCCTCGACACAGTTGCTGAAGGTCTTTGGCTGGTTAGCGAGGAACTGGTTGAGTGTAGCAAAGTGGTTCTGGTTGTTGCCATGGCCCTGTTTCCCTTGGTTGTGCTCTTGAAGAAGTTGCATGATCAGCTGCGTGTTTGCATTGGTAGTAGCCATCACAGCTTGCCATGCCTCCGGAGGTGGAGGTGGTGGTGGCGGATCAGGATTCGGAGTCGTGCGCGTTGGAGGAGCCATCCTGAAGAGGTTGACATCCGTTAACATCATGATAGACAAATATGAAGCTGAATCAAAAGGTTTGAAATTGCAACATAAAGTCTTCACATCCGAACAAAATGAACGAATGCATTCCAATCGAAATGGTCACATATCCATAAATTGAGAAGCCACTTAGAATTGAGGTAGAAGAATAAAACCAACAAGGTACGGACAAGAACAAATACTTGGTGAGGATTACCCAATCCCTAACCAAATATCCGCGGAAGAAGAACTAGAGCTACAAGAATTCCCACCTATGAAACTCCCGAACCTTTCCGGTTATGCAATCAGGTGTTGGGGATACAGGGGAAGCATAATATCTCACCCAAATCTAGCAAATCCTACATCCAGCTATATCCATCCTTCAACACATAACCGAGAAACCTTCGGAAATCATCTACCTCAACCTTCGAAAAGCATCCGTTATACGAGTTATGGCAATACCCTCGAACTCCCGCCCCAGTACTGGGTGGCGTCGAGGTTATCTCACCAACAATTGCATAAAAGAGATTTTCGATGTCGGCGAAACTCAGGTATTCCAGAATCTCAACGATAAAATTGTGACGACAACACCTTGGAGCTCAACTCCCCGGGACACTGCCACAACCCCTAAATGACAGGAGGCACCAACAACAATGTTCTCGTCACAAAACCATCAGAACGATTCCAAGATACCCGCGTGATCCTAAAATATTTTTTAGTGAAATTTGAGAAGAGAAGAGTCAAAACTCTACGTCAGGATGCCTCACTAGAGCGATGAAGGGACTAGGGAGTAAAAAGAATTCCTAACTCTCCGATATATATAATCCTAAATGACTCAAAACATTTTTTCTAGACTCAACAACGCCAACGATTCGATCAAGCAGGGGGCTCCTAAGGTCGGGGAAGGCTCTGATTACCAACTTGTAACGCCCTCGATGCGGCTATATCTCCTACGTGTCGAAGCATGACTTAGAGGCATAACCGCATTGAAAGCAATGTCGCAAGTGAGGTAATCTTCGCAAATAACGCATGTAATATATATAAAAGGGGAAATGATACATAGTTGGCTTACACTCGCCACGTCACACAAATACATAAATAACATTACATTCATCCAATACACTCATGGCCCGACTACGGTACCAAAATAAATATCAACCCCCAAATGCGACAAAGTCCCCGATCGCCCCAACTGGGCACCACTATTGATCATCTGGGAAAGACACATAGTAATGACGAGAGTCCTCATCGAACTCCCACTTGAGCTCAAGCGCATCGTCTGGAGCGGTATTATTGGTCCCTGCATCTGGTTTGGAAGTAATCTGTGAGTCACGGGGACTCAACAATCTAGCACCCTCGCGATCAAGACTATTTAAGCTTATAGGTAAGACAAGGTATGATGTGGACCTGCAGCAAGCGACTAGCATATATGGTGGCTAACCTATTCGCTAAAGAGAGCGAGAAGAGAAGGCAAACGCACAGTCAAAGAACTATGATCAAGAAGTGATCCTAGAACAACCTACGTCAAGCATAACTCCAACACCGTGTTCACTTCCTGGACTCCGCCGAAAAGAGACCATCACGGTTACACACGTGGTTGATGCATTTTAATTAAGTTAAGTATCATGTTATCTACAATCAGAGATTAACAAATTCCCATCCGCCCATAACCGCGGGCACGGATTTCAAAAGTTCAAATCCCTGTAGGGGGTCCCAACTTAGCCCATCACAAGCTCTCACGGTCAACGAAGGATATTCCTTCTCCCAAGACAATCTGATCAGACTCGGCATCCCGGTTACAAGACATCCTCGACAATGGTAAAACTAAACCAGCAACACCGCCCGAATGTGCCGACAAATCCTGATAGGAGCTGCACATATCTCGTTCTCAGGGCGCACTCAGATGAGCCAGACATCGGGTAGGCCAGCCCAGAGTTGCCCCTGGTAGCCCCGGACATCGCTCAGTTGGACCAACACTTAGAGAAGCACTGGCCCGGTGGGGCGGGGGGTTAAAAATAAAGATGACCCTTGAGTCCGTGAAACCCAAGGGAAAAAGGCTAGGTGGTGAATGGTAAAACCAATGTTGGGCATTGCTGGAAGAGTTTTATTCAAGGCGAACTGTCAAGGGGTTCCCATTATAACCCAACCGTGTAAGGAACGCAAAATCTGGGAACATAACACCGATATGACGGAAAACTAGGGCGGCAAGAGTGGAACAAAACACCAGGCATAAGGCCGAGCCTTCCACCCTTTACCAAGTATATAGGTGCATTAAGATAAACAAGATAATATTGTGATATCCCAACAATAAGCAATGTTCCAACAAGGAATGATCTCCAATCTTCACCTGCAACTAGCAACGCTATAAGAGGGGCTGAGCAAAGCGGTAACATAGCCAAACAACGGTTTGCTAGGACATGGTGGGTTAGAGGTTTGACATGGAAATTTGGGAGGCATGATAAGCAAGTGGTAGGTATCGTAGCATAGGCATAGCAAAAGAGCGAGCATCTAGCAAGCAAAGATAGAAGTGATTTCGAGGGTATGGTCATCTTGCCTGCAAAGTACTCAGAGTTGCCTTGATCCTCGTACGTGAACTCAACGGCTCCTCGTTCACGAACTCGTCTCCCGGCTCTACCCAAGCAAAAACAACAAGCAAAAGGAACATAATCAACCACGTGCAATGGTCAAGCAACATGATGCAAACATGGTATGATATGCGGGATGCGGTATGTGATGCATGTGCATGATTTGCAAAGGAATGATTGAACCTGGCCCCAACTTGGAAATCCAAGAGTTAGACTAGAAAGGATAGTTGATTTCGGTTGAAATCGATATAGAGATCACCGGAATCAGATGCACGGTTTGGAAATGGCAAGCAAAACAAATATGGCACCGGTCTGCGATAATCAGCAAGTAGCCAACTAAATGCATCAAGATATATATGCTACAACACTCAAACATGACAACAAAATACATGGCAGGGATCCACACATGATGCTTGACAAAAGATGAACACTGAGCTATGGCTAATTCATCCATTAACAGGTTCAAACAAGCATGGAAAAAGTGCAAATGATAACAGGTTTCAGACTTAGTGAAATTTACACAAGTCTGGAATTATCATCAGGAAGCAAACTTTAGAGCATGCAAACTATATGCTACAGGACCATATCATGGCAAAGGAAGGCATGGCATCAAGCTATTCAAAGTACTTAACAAAAGTCCCTTAGTGACCTTGAGCCAAAAGGTATCAGAAAATACAATTGCAAGCATGTGAACATAGCAAAAACATAAACAGATCCAGACTTAGTGAAAAACTGGAGCATGCAAAATAGATTAGCAAGTAGGCATGTTTACGAGCTCGATGCACTCACTACAGAGCATGTCATGACAAACTAAGCATACACCCATCAAGAATACATGTCATAGAAGTTAGACATGGCAAGAACAACAACATAGCATGCACGGATCAATAGCAACATCCTCGACAAAATCGCTAAACATGTCAACAATCTGTCAGGAATCACTTTATAGCAAAAGTAGAGCTCGATTGACTAGAGCTAGGGTGCTCCATACTTGCAAACAAAGACATGGATGGGTAGAGCACAAGAAAATTAACAAAACATCCTTACTGATCATCCTCAAAAGAGGCACAGATCACTAGGAAACAACATGAACATATGGCATAAAAGCAAAATCAGGACAAGGACTTAGTGAAATTCTAAGTTCCTGAAATCAGCATCCACGATTACGCTACTTTGCAAGCTTGTGCTAGTCACCACAAATATCACAAAAATACATGTCATACACCCCTGTAAAGATGGAATGGCATATAACAAAACACATGTAGAGCTCAGGATCGTAGCATGCACACATTAATCGTGGCAAAAATGACAAAAGGCTATTTGCTAAAACAGATCTGCAACTTTCCTCACATAGCCCTCTTCCAACAGCATTTCAGGCATCAAGATGAGCTCAAATGAAAATGATGCAATGAGATAAAATGATGTACTCATCGAGGGGAACATTTTGATATGATACACGCACGAATCAGAGCTATGATGAGGGAGTTATGATGCTATGAACATGAGCAAAAAATATAGAGCGAGAAGGAAAGTCAACCCTAGTTAGGGTTTACTCTAGCAGCGCGGATCCAGATCCGATCGGGATGTTGCCGGAAATGGAGGTAGCGGTGGCCGGAGGCGGCGGGGCGGAGCTACTCCGGCGCCGGTGATGTGTTGCGGTGGCACGGCTCGGAGGTAGGCGGCGGGGCGGAGCGGCAGGAGGGAGACGACCCGGGCGGCGGCGGCTCCACGGGCCCTCGCAGTGCGGCGAAGTGGGCGCGGGGCGGCGGCCAACCGCGTTGCGACACGTGGCGGCGGCGGGTTAGGTCGGACATGTCCGGCCTGGCGGACTTCGGCCGGTGGCGCGAGGAGGGGGAAGGAGCTAGGGTTAGGGGGGGGTAGGGATCCGTGATTTTTTGTGGAGTGATCTATTTATAGAGGTAGAGGGAGCTAGGAAGCTTAGAATGAGGTGCGGTTTTCGGCCACACGATCGTTATCGAACGCTCTACGTGATGGAGGGGTTTTTGATGGGTTTTGGGCCAGCAAGAAAGGGTTTTGGGCTGCAACACTCATGAGGCCTTCTCGGTCCCTCGGTTAATCGTTGGAGTATCAAACGAAGTCCAAATGGCACGAAACTTGACAAGCGATCTACCGGTAGTAAACCAAGGCCGCATGGCAAGTCTCGGTCCAATCCGGAAATGTTTAACCCCCACACACAAAAAGAGGTAGAAAGGGCCACCGGGGGACATAGGAGCGTCGGAATGCAAAACGGACAACGGGGAAAATGCTCGAATGCATGAGACGAACACGTATGCAAATGCAATGCACATGATGACATGATATGAGATGCATGACAAAGACAACAACACACGGAGACAAAAACTCGACAACGAGGAAATAAAACAACTTAGTGCCAGAAACGACAAGAGTTGGAGTACAGATAAGGTAATTTACATCCGGGGTGTTACACTTCGGGTCCATAGTTATTAGCTAGATGGCTTATTCTCTCTCTTTGGATCTCAATAGAAAGTTCTCCTCGATTCTCTTGGAGATCTATTCGATGTAATTCTTTTTGCAATGTGTTTGTCGCGATCCGATGAATTGTGAGTTTATGATCAAGATTATCTATGAACAATATTTGATTCTTCTCTGAATTCTTTTATGCATGATTTTAATATCTTTGCAAGTCTCTTCAAATTATCAGTTTGGTTTGGCATACTAGATTGATCTTTCTTGCAATGGGAGAAGAGCTTAGCTTTGGGTTCAATCTTGCGGTGTCCTTTCCCAGTGACAGCAGGGGTAGCAAGGCATGTATTGTATTATTGAAATCGAGGATAAAAAGATGGGGTTTATATCATATTGCTTGAGTTTATCCCTCTACATCATGTCATCTTGCCTAATGCATTACCCTGTTCTTATGAACTTAATACTCTAGATGCATGATGGATAGCGGTCGATGTGTGGAGTAATAGTAGTAGATGCAGAATCGTTTTGGTCTACTTGTCAAGGACGTATTGCCTATATACATGATCATGCCTAGATATTCCCATAACTATTCGCTTTTCTATCAATTGCTCGACAGTAATTTGCTCACCCACCGTAGATTTTGCTATCTTAAGAGAAGCCACTAGTGAAACCTATGGCCCCCGGGTCTATTCTCCATCATATTATTTTCCGTCAACTAGCTATTTCTGTCACCATTTATTTTGCAATCTTTACTTTTAAATCTATACAACAAAAATTCCAAAAATATTTATCTTATTATCTTTATCAGATCTCACTTTTGCAAGTGGCCGTGAAGGGACTGACAACCCCTTTATCGTGTTGGTTGCAACGTTCTTAATTCTTTGTGCAGGTACGAGGGACTTGCGTGTAGTCTCCTATACTGGATTGATACCTTGGTTCTCAAAAATTGAGGGAAATACTTATGCTACTTTGCTGCATCACCCTTTCCTCTTCAAGGGAAAACCAACGCATGCTCAAGAGGTAGCAATTTTCAAGGGATTGGTTGAGAAGTCCCGGGTCTACACTTCTACCAAGAGAAATTTGATCCCCCCACTAATCCCTTACAGATCTTGTTACTCTTGGGTGTTTGAGCACCCTAGACGGTTGAGGTCACCTCGGAGCCACATTCCAATGTGGTGAAGCTCCGTGGTATCGTTGGGAGCCTTCAATCAAGTTGTGGAGATTTTCCGAACCTTGTTTGTAAAGGTTCGGTCACCACCTTCAAGGGCACCACTAGTGGAATCACGACATCTCACATTGTGTGAGGGCGTGAGGAGAATACGGTGTCCCTAGTGGATTCTTGGGGAGCATTGTGCCTCCACACCACTCCAACGGAGACGTACTTCCCGCAAAGGGAAGGAACTTCAGTAGCACATCCTCATCTCCACCGGCTCCACTTGTGGTTATCTCATCCCTTTACTTTGTGCATGCTTTTATTGTGTTGTATCATTTGCTTGCACTTGTTGTTGTGGCTGTTTGCATCATATAGGTTGTTCACCTAGTTGCACATCTAGATAACTTATTTGTTGCTAAACCTAATTTGTGAAGAAAAGCTAAAAATTGGTAGTTTCCTATTCACCCCCTCTACTCAACCATATCGATCCTTTCAATTGGTGTCAGAGCGTCATCTCTTTATTAAGGGTATCACCGCTCGAAGAGTATGGTTGACACTGAGGAGGAAGTGCCCGAGGCCGTGGAGTTAACTTCGATCACTCGAGACGACTTAAATGAAGCTATGGCCTCACTTAAGACGTCTATGACGGCCGAAGTCAAGTCCATGCTTAAAGAATTACTTGAGGGGATGAAATCCACCCTCGATCCCTTGCTTGTGGTTAATCCCACGACATCGGAGTCGGAGGCCAATTCCACCAAGGAAACGGCTAAAGGTACTCAATTTCCTTCCCCTCATGACAAGAATGGGACAGGAACCTTTGCCTCGGTTCCCCTCCCCCGGTCTATGGTGGACTGGTCCCCATCGCTCGCATTAATATTCATGGCCCTCCTCGCAAGCTTGTTAAGGGTGATTTTTCTAATTGGATCTTTCGCATTAAGTCTCATTTGAATCATTGCTCAACTAACCTTTGGAGAATTATTGAGCAAGGTTTCTACCCGCAGGATCCAAACAACTTCTGAAGGAAATATGCCGTAGAGGCAATAATAAAGTTGTTATTTATATTTCCTTATATCATGATAAATGTCTATTATTCATGGTAGAATTGTATTAACCGGAAACTTAGTACATGTGTGAATACAGACAAAATAGAGTGTCCCTAGTATGCCTCTACTTGACTAGCTCGTTAATCAAAGATGGTTATGTTTCCAAACCATAGACATGTGTTGCCATTTGATGAACGAGATCACATCATTAGAGAATGATGTGATAGACAAGACCCATCCGTTAGCTTAGCATAATGATCATTAAGTTTTATTGCTATTGCTTTCTTCATGACTTATACATATTCCTCTGACTATGAGATTATGCAACCCCCGAATACCGGAGGAACACTTTGTGTGCTATCAAATGTCACAACGTAACTGGGTGATTATAAAGATGCTTTACAGGTGTCTTCTAAGGTGTTTGTTGGGTTGGCATGGATCAAGATTAAGATTTGTCAGTCTGTATATCGGAGAGGTATCTCTGGGCCCTCTCGGTAATGCACATCACTATAAGCCTTGCAAGAAATGTGACTAATGAGTTAGTTATGGGTTTATGCATTATGGAATGAGAAAAGAGACTTGCCGGTAATGAGATTGAACTAGGTATGATGATACCGACGATCGAATCTCAGGCAAGTAACATACCGATGACAAAGGGGATGACGTATGTTGTTATGCGGTTTGACCGATAAAGATCTTCGTAGAATATGTAGGAGCCAACACGATCATCTATGTTCCGCTATTGGTTATTGACCATAGATGTGTCTCGGTCATGTCTACATAGTTCTCGAACCTGTAGGGTCCGCACGCTTAACGTTCAATGACGATTTGTATTATGAGTTATGTGATTTGATGACCGAAGTTTGTTCGGAGTCCCGGATGAGATCACTGACGTGATGAGGAGTCTTGAAATGGTCGAGAGGTAAAGATTCATATATTGGAAGGTTGCATTTGGACATCGGAATGGTTCCGAGTGGTTCGGGCATTTTTCCAGAGTACCGGGAGGTTACCGGAAACCCCCGGGGAAGTTAATGGGCCTTAGTGAGCTTTAGTGGAGAGAGAGAAGAAGGGCCACGAGGTGGCGCACGCCTCCCCCTGCCCAAACCGAATTGGACAAGGGGTCAGGGCGCGACCCTCTCCTTCCTTCTCCTTCTCTCCTCCTTCCTTCCCCTCCAGTGGAAGAAAGGGAAAGGGGGGGGGGGCGAATCCTACTTGGACTAGGAGTCCAAGTAGGACTCCGCCTCTGGCGCGCCCCTCCTGGCCTGCCTCCTCTCTCCCTCCCTCCTTTATATACGTGGTCAGGGGGCACCCCAATAGCACAACAGTTGTTTCTTTGCCATGTGCGGTGCCCCCCTCCACAGTTCAACACCTTGGTCATATTGTCATAGTGCTTATGTGAAGCCCTGCGCTGGTAACATCATCATCACCGTCGCCACGCTGTCGTGCTGATGGAAATCTCCCTCGTCCTCAACTAGATCAAGAGCTCGAGGGACGTCATTGTTCTGAACATGTGCTGAACACGGAGGTGCCGTACGTTCGGTGCTTGGATCGGTTGGATCGTGAAGACGTTTGACTACATCAACCGCGTTACTAAACGCTTCCGCTTTCGGTCCACGAGGGTACGTGGACACACTCTCCCCTCTCATTGCTATGCATATCCTAGTTAGATCTTGCATGTTCGTAGGAATTTTTTTGAATTAATACGTTCCCAACAGTGGCATCCGAGTCAGGTCTATGCGTAGATGTTATATGCACGAGTAGACCACAAAGAGTTGTGGGCGATAATAGTCGTACTGCTTACCACCAACGTCTTACTTTGATTCGGTGGTATTGTTGGATGAAGCATCCCGGACCGACATTACATGACCGCGTTCATGAGACTGGTTCTACCGACGTGCTTCTCACACAGGTGGATGGCGGGTGTCCGTTTCTCCAACTTTAGTTGAATCGAGTTTGACTACGACCTGTCCTTGTTGAAGGTTAAAACAACACACTTGATGAAAAATCATTGTGGTTTTGATGCGTAGGTAAGAACGGTTCTTGCTAGAAGCCCGTAGCAGCCACGTAAAACTTGCAACAACAAAGTAGAGGATGTCTAACTTGTTTTTGCAGGGCATGTTGTGATGTGATATGGTCAAGACGTGATGAGATATAAATTGTTGTATGAGATGATCATGTTTTATAAAATATATCGGCAACTGGCAGGCGCCTTATGGTTGTCTCTTTATTGTATGAAATGCAATCGCCATGTAATTGCTTTACTTTATTACAAAGCGGCAACGATAGTCATGGAAGCAACAGTTGGCGAGACGACAACGATGCTACGATGGAGATCAAGGGTCAAGCCGGTGACGATGGAGATCATGATGGTGCTTTGGAGATGGAGATCAAAGGCACAAGATGATGATGGCCATATCATGTCACATATTTTGATTGCATGTGATGTTTATCCTTTATGCATCTTATTTTGCTTAGTACGGCAGTAGCATTATAATATTATCCCTCACTAAATTTCAAGGTACAAGTGTTCTCCCTGAGTATGCACCGTTGCTACAATTCGTCATGCCGAGACACCACATCATGATCGGGTGTGATAATCTCTACGTTCACATACAACGGGTGCAAGCCAGTTTTGCACGTGTAGAATACTCGGCTTAAACTTGACGAGCCTAGCATAAGCAGATATGGCCTCGGAACACTAAGACCGAAAGGTCGAACGTGAATCATATAGTAGATATGATCAACATAGTGATGTTCACCATTGAAAAACTCCATCTCACGTGATGATCGGACATGGTTTAGTTGATATGGACCACGTGATCATTTATATGACTAGAGGGATGTATAAGTGGGAGTTCTTAAGTAATATGATTAATTGAACTTTAATTTATCATGAATTTAGTCCTGATAGTTTTTTGCATATCTATGTTGTAGATCAATAGCTCGCGTATAGCTCCCCTGTTTTATTTTTGATATGTTCCTAGATAAAAATAAGTTGAAAGATGATAGTAGCAATGATACAGACTGGGTCCGTGATCTGAGGATTATCCTCATTGCTGCACAGAAGAATTATGTCCTTGATGCACCAGTAGGTGACGGACCTATTGCAGGAGCAGATGCAGACGTATGCATGTTTGGTGATAACCCACAAGTATAGGGGATCGCAATAGTTTTCGATAAGTAAGAGTGTCGAACCCAACGAGGAGCTAAAGGTAGAACAAATATTCCCTCAAGTTCTATCGACCACCGATACAACTCTACGCACGCTTGACGTTCGCTTTACCTAGAACAAGTATGAAACTAGAAGTACTTTGTAGGTGTTGTTGGATAGGTTTGCAAGATAATAAAGAGCGAGTAAATGAAAGGTAGGGGCTGTTGTAAGTAAAGAAGCAATAAAGTAAATATAGCAAGTGTGGAGAAGTGGTGGTAGGAGTTGTGAAATTGCCCCTAAGCAATTGACTACTTTACTAGACCGATAGCAAGTATTATGTGGGAGAGGCCACTGCTAGCATGTCATCCCTGACTTGGAATTCTATGCACTTATGATTGGAACTATTAGCAAGCGTCCGCAACTACTAACGTTCATTAAGGTAAAACCCAACCATAGCATTAAGATATATTGGTCCCCCTTCAATCCCATATGCATCAATTTCTATGCTAGGCTGAAGCTTCTGTCACCCTTGCCCTCCAATACATAGTCCTATCAACATACAACTAACCCTATGGTGTGATCCACACGCGCGCTCATATGATGGGCATCAAAGGACAGCAACATAACCACAAGCAAATTAAATCAATCATAGCAATTCATCAACCACCAATAGGACAACGAAAATCTACTCAGACATCATAGGATGGCAACACATCATTGGATAATAATATGAAGCCTAAAGCACCATGTTCAAGTAGAGGGTACAGCGGGTTGCAGGAGAGTGGACCACTGTAGGTAGAGGAGGGAAGGTGATGGAGATGTTGGTGAAGATGGTGGAGGTGTTGGTGTAGATCGCGGTGATGATGATGGCCCCCAGCGGCGTTCCGGCGCCACCGGAAGCGAGGGGGAGAGAGCCCCCCTCCTTCCTGTTCTTCCTTGACCTTCTCCCTAGATGGGAGAAGGGTTTCCCCTCTGGTCCATGGTCTCCATGGCGTGGGAGGGATGAGAGGCCCTCCGAGATTGGATCTGTCTCTCTGTCTCTCTTTGTTTCTGCGTTCTGTTCTCCTGCCTTTTCACCGTTTCAGGTATATATGGAGATCCGTAACTCCGATTGGATCGAAACCTTCGCCATGATTTTTCCCCGAAAATTAGCTTTCTTGCTACCGAATAAGGGCGTCAACCGCCTTATGGGTGGACCACGAGGGTCAGGGGCATGCCCAGGGGGACAGGCGCGCCCCCCTGCCTCGTGGCCACCTCGAGCACCGTCTCGCGTGGATTTTTCTTCCGGAATTTTCCAAATATTCCAAAAATAAGCTCCATCCGTTTTTATCCCATTTGGATTCCATTTGATATGGATATTCTGTGAAACATAAAACATGCAACAGACAGGAACTGGCACTGGGCACTGGATCAATATGTTAGTCCCAAAAATAGTATAAAAAGTTGCCAAAAGTATATGAAAGTTGTAGAATATTGGCATGGAACAATCAAAAATTATAGATACGACAGAGACGTATCATTTGGCAAGCTCGGTATGATGACTACTTGATAGTTTAGTGCGCCATGCTTTACGGCTTAGAACTAGGACTTCAAAAACGTTTTGAATGCCAAGGAGCATATAAGATGTTCCAAGATCTGAAATTGGTATTTCAGACTCATGCCCGAGTCGACAGGTATGAGACCTCTGACAAGTATTTTGCCTACATGATGGAGGAGAATAGCTCAACCAGTGAGCATGTGCTCAGAATGTCTGGGTACTACAATCGTTTGAATCAAGTGGGAGTTAATCTCCAGATAAGATAGTGATTGATAGAGTTCTCTAGTCACTATCACCAAGTTACTAGAACTTCATGATGAACTATAATATGCAAGGGATGATGAAAACGATTCCTCGAGCTCTTCGCGATACTAAAATTGGCAAAGATAGAAATCAAGAAAAGCATCAAGTGTTGATGGTTGACAAGACCACTAGTTTCAAGTAAAAGGGCAAGGGAAAGAAAGGGAACTTCAAGAAGAATGGCAAGCAAGTTGCCACTCCCATGAAGAAGCCCAAAGCTAGACCCAAGCCTGAAACTGAGTGCTTCTACTGCAAAGGAAATGGTCACTGGAAACGGAACTACCCCAAATACTTGCCGGATAAGAAGGATGGCAAAGTGAACAAAAGTATATATGATATACATATTATTGGTGTGTACTTTACTAGTGTTCATAGTAGCCCCTGGGTATTTGATACTGGTTTAGTTGCTATGATTAGTAACTTGAAATAGGAGTTCCAAAATGAACATAGACTAGTTGTGGCCGAGGTGACGATGTGTGTTGGAAGTGATTCCAAGGTTGATAAGATCACCATCACACACTCCCTTTACCTTCGGGGTGATTGTTGAACCTAAAATAAATGTTATTTTGTGTTTGCTTTGAGCATAATATGATTGGATCATGTTTATTGCAATACGGTTATTCATTTAAGTCAAAGAATAATTGTTATTCTGTCTACATGAATAAAACCTTGTGTGGTCTTACACCCAAGGTGAATGGTTTATTGAATCTCGATTGTAGTGATACACATATTCATAATATTGATACCAAAAGAGGCAAAGTTGATAATGATAGTGCAACATACTAGTGGCACTGCCGTTTAGGTCATATTGGTGTAAAGTGCATGAAGAAAGTCCATGCGGATGGACATTTGGAATCACTTAATTATGAATCATTTGATGCTTGAGAACCATGCCTCATGGGAAAGATGACTAAGACTCCGTTCTCCAGAACAATGGAGCGAGACAGTGACTTATTGGAAATAATACATACGGATGTATGCGGTCCGATGAGTGTTGAGGCTCGCGGTGGGTATCATTATTTTCTGACCTTCCCAGATGATTTGAGAAGATATGGGTATATCTACTTAATGAAACACAAGTCTGAAACATGTGAAAAGTTTAAAGAATTTTAGAGTGAAGTGGAGAATCATCGTAAAAAGAAAATAAAGTTTCTACGATCTCACCACAGAGGCAAATATTTGAGTTACGAGTTTGGCCTTCATTTAAAACAATGTGGAACAGTTTCACAACTCACGTCACTTGGAACACCACAATGTAGTGGTGTGTCCGAACGTCGTAACCGTACTTTATTAGATATGGTGCGATCTATGATGTCTCTTACCGAATTACCACTATCGTTTAGGGGTTATGCATTAGAGACAACTACATTCATGTTAAATAGGGCACCATCTAAATCTGCTGAGACGACACCGTATGAACTATGGTTTGGCAAGAAACCCAAGCTGTTGTTTCTTAAAAGTTTGGGGCTGTGATGCTTATGTGAAAAAGCTTCAACCTGATAAGCTCGAACACAAATCAGAGAAATGCATCTTCATATGATACCCAAAGGAAACTGGTGGGTACACCTTCTATCATAGATCCGAAAGCAAGATATTCGTTGCTAAGAATGGATCTTTTCTAGAGAAGAAATTTCTCTCGAAAGCAGTGAGTGGGAGGAATGTAGAACTTGATGAGGTAATTGTACCTTCTCCCGAATTGGAAAATAGTGCATCACAGAAATCAGTTCCAATGATTCCTACACCAATTAGTGAGGAAGCTAATGATGATGATCATGAAACTTCAGATCAAGTTACTACCGAACCTTGTAGGTCAAACAGAGTACGGTCCGCACTAGATTGGTACGGTAATCCTATTCTGGAAGTCCTGTTAGTAGACCATGACGAACCTACGAACTATGATGAAGCGATGATGAGCCCAAATTCCACAAAATGGCTTGAGGCCATGAAATCTGAGATGGGATCCATGTATGAGAACAAAGTATGGACTTTGATTGACTTGCCCGATGATCGGCGAGCCATTGAGAATAAATGGATCTTCAAGAGGAAGACAGACTGTCATGGATTTGTCACGACAGATGTCCTCGTGAAAAGGACTTAGTCGTGAGGCCAACACATCTATGTGGTAGCTTGAGAGGGGTTGAACGGGACGAGAGACG
Source organism: Triticum urartu (assembly GCF_003073215.2). Lineage (NCBI taxonomy): Eukaryota > Viridiplantae > Streptophyta > Magnoliopsida > Poales > Poaceae > Triticum > Triticum urartu. The sequence continues at coordinate 240,766,881 of NC_053023.1, read as the reverse complement.
CGAAGTTTTACCCAGGTTTGTCCCCTCACGGTGGAGGTAAAAGCCTACATCCTGCTTCATTGATATTGAAGATGATGATCACAATTACAAGGGTGATCTATCTCGAGAGCTATTGACTTGTCTGTCTAAACCTAACTTGTGAAACTTGTAAAACTTGTCCCTCTTGGGGTGTCCTGCCCCTCGTTATATAAGTTGAAGGGGCGGGTTACATGAGGAGTCCTAATAGGACTAGGATTAGTCTATCTTCTATTACAAGCCGGATACAAGTCCGGGTCTTGATTCCTTGTAAGGAAAATATTCCTCACGCCTTTCCTCTTAAGCCGGCCCACCATATCATGAGCCGGCCGTCTGGGCCTTGTCGTCCGTCTGACCTGCCCGTCGGGTCACCAGTGAGTCACAATATTCATGCGGGTTGTATGTAAACCGCCAGGTCCGAGCGGATCTCCAGTGAGTCGCCAACCTCCGAGCGGCTTATAAATGAAACGCCAAGTCCCAGCCGGGTCATACCTACGGCCGGGTCATACCGCGGGGTATATCCCTGACATTAGCCCTCAGTTTAGCTTGGATTTATCCATGGTAAACTTATCCTGCAAAATCAAACACAAGAACAAATTTGACAGGTTGTGCTCCAGGTTAACAATTCTTGTAAGTCTGTACCTGATCACCCTTAAGTCCTTGTTATTTCCTCCTTCTGGAAAGTCCGGGTCAATAGGCCAGCTCCATAATCAATTTGCTCACATTGGTTTCTCACAGAAATATTGTGAAGAATAATTCATTTGATTCAGCCCCCAATGCTTAAAAATATTGGTTTTGAAATACTCATCTGATTTTCAGCCGACTTGAAGATGTAGATCTTGCCAATTTATGGTTACCAAAATTGCAGGTTATAAAAACTAATGATTCCGGGTCATGACTGTTATAGACGCCGGTTCATGATTGTTGCCAATGCCGGGTCACACAATTGATCTTCCTGGTTTCCTCAAAACTGAGAATTTGAAGACGTTCCTCCTTTATATGCATATCACTTGTAGCCCCCAAGTCTTAAGTAGGGAGCATAACAATAGCTTAAGACTTGCTTCAATATAAATATAGCAACCTTGAAGAAATCCGGGTTGTTCATCTCAGTCACTAGTCATAAACTGAATATTCCACATATGTAGCCCCTAAGTGCCGGGTTGTCATGCGTGCAGCAAACTGGTACTTGTAATTGCCTTATGTTTATAAAAACTTCCACCAGTGTAGCCCCCAAGGGCTGGGTCATTATGCAATAATGAGTAGGGACTTTGTTGATATGATTATGTAGACTTAAACAACAACATGTAGCCCCCAAGGGCCGGGTCATTATGCAATAATGAGCAGGGACTTTATATATACGTAATTTGAAAATAACATCATATGATGTGGCCTTCATCGTAGGGCTTGAACCCATGTCCACAAGGTTAAGAGCCTTGTGCTTTACCAACTAAGCAATGGACCCTTCAATATAATGGGTTAAAGCTTGTGTACCTTGAATTTTTAATAGGAGCAATTAGTAGCCCCCAAGGGCCGGCTCATCACGATGTGATGAATCGGGTCTTCAATGAGGCAAGTAAGAAATGACCTTGCATTAGCCCCCAAGTGCCATGGTGCATGCTGGCAGTGACATGGGACTTGCATATTTGATGTAATCTCAATGTGAATAATGTAACCCCCAAGTGCCGGGTCGTAAGCCTGCATCGACTCGGGACTATTCCTTGCATTGTAGAATAAATCTTATCCATTGATAAATAATAGCCATCGCGCTGAAGTGACTTTGAAAACCTCAATCATAATACTGGTTATGGATAACCGCAATAAATCCAGCCATTTTGGCTAGTAAATATTTGAATAATATAACCTGGTTTGAAAACCGGTTCCTGCAATATAAACCAGTATATCCATGCATATATGGTGATGTAATGATGATGCAATGCATGATGCTATGTATGATGATGTATGTGCATGATAACAGAGTATAAAAATGTCGGCTTATCATGCCAGTAAGGGTAATAACCCATGGCGTATGAGTCGAACCAAGAGGGATATTTACAACTATGCTTAAAATATGAGCAGGAAGCCCCCAAGTGGTTGGTGGCATTGAGCCGATCAAGATGGATATTCACAGCTATGATTCGATTATGATCAGGAAGCCCCCAAGTGACCATAAGTGTGGCATTGCGCTGATCAAGAGGGATATTCCCAGATATGATTCGAATACGATCAGGAAGCCCCCAAGTGACCATAAGTGTGGCATTGTGCTGATCAAAAGGGATATTCACAGCTATGATTCGAATACGATCAGGAAGCCCCCAAGTGACCATAAGTGTGACATTGCGCCGGATCAAAAGGGTAGTAACGCTATGTTCTCTTTGGTGAATACACCTATGTTTGAACAAGAAGCCCCCAAGTGACATTTGTGAGCTGTGCTCACTGGGTACCTATATTTGAGTGGTGATGTGCATCCAACTCTCTTTGGTACCTGTAATTTTTCTGAGAACTCGAATTTGCGAGAGATTAATTCTTTTAAACCAGGATTTTAAACCGGATATTCGAGAGCATCAAAGCTTTGTGAAAGACAGATTTTCCCTGAGCCGGATTTTAAACCGGAAATTCTCAGACGACCTTTAAATTTTCATCAATATGATAGTAGCCTCTGGGACCAGGTTATCTTCCCTCCAATGACCCGGAGTTCTTGAATCTGCTTAAACTGTCAACATTTACTGAGTCACATCCATGTAGCCTCCGAGTCTTAAGATGACTCAAGGAGTTGTCTTGAGATTCTTCATACTCGGTTGTGATATAAACTGCCATATAGTTAAATAGCTGAACACTGGAATTCATGAAGACCAGAGGTTTGAGGTGAGCTGATGATTCTCTTGATATTTGTATATCTTTGGTATATGTCATGCAACAAATTCTATGACAGGATGGTCATCTTTGCAATATGCACATGCCCCGCGTTAAAAGTTTTTGCAAGAAAGAGTAATTACTCTTTTAAAGGAATTCATATGTAATATGAAAATACATTGGATGGATTTCACCTGATATGTTTAGGCCAGAAATTATCCACCGGGGAGTTGATGATCACCACGGTGAAGTTGAAATCAATCACGGCCGAGTCGGCGGCGGGAGCAGACAGATGAGTCGGCCACGGTGTTGTAAGCTGGCGCGGACGGGCGAGTCAATCGCAGGTGTGGTAAGACGGTGCAAATGGGTCAGCTGGTCGCGGCATTGTAAGCCAGATCACAGAGGCGGCAGTCTGCGTGATCATACCTCACACAGTCACACACAACATCACGGATGAACGCAGGTGCTTCTGGTGCGTTGATGTGCATCCCTGGTTTTTTGTCGGACGTAGCGATCGAAGCAAAGTTCATCATGCAGGTTTAATGGGCCTTCATATCCACCCAATGGGTCGCCGTGCAACGCGTGAGGCGCCGCACACGAACCCGAAAAACTCTACGAATCTCGTATCTGCAGGCTCCAAAAATTTGAACCATAATTCTTATCTTCCCACGATAAATTTGCTGGCTCTGTCCGTGGTCGCCCAGCGGGTCATGCGGTCATTCCGTGCCGATTCTTTTTCATCTGATTCAATTGCGAGTTTCTCGATCCGTGAGAGAGATCCCTTCAAGAACTCAACACTATCATGCGCATGCCCCATGGTGGGTGCCAACTGTCATGGATTTGTCACAGCAGATGTCATCGTGAAAAGGACTTAGTCGTGAGGCCAATGCATCTATGTGGTAGCTTGAGAGGGGTTGAGTGGGACGAGAGATGCGAGGTTTTACCTAGGTTCGTGTAACACCCTCAATGCGACTATGTCTCCCATGTGTCCAGGCACGACTTAGAGGCATAATCGCATTGAAGGTATATGTCGCAAGTTAGGCAATCTTCACAACATCCCATGTAATATAGATAATAAAAGGGGAGATAACATAGTTGGCTTACACTCGCCATGTCAATCAAGTACATAGATAACATTACAACATCCAAACACTCATGGCCCGACTACGACGCCAAAATAAAAGATAACCCAACATGCGACACGGTCCCGATCACCCACAACTGGGCACCACTACTGATCATCAGGAAAGGAAACATAGTATCGTTGAGAGTCCTCGTCGAACTCCCACTTGAGCTCGAGCGCGTCACCTAGAGCGGAATCATCAGGCCCTACATCTGGTGTAATAGTAATCTGTGAGCCACAGGGACTCAACAATCTCGCACCCTCGCGATCAAGACTATTTAAGCTTAATAGGTATGGCAAGGTAAATATATGTGGAGCTGCAGCAAGCGACTAGCATATGTGGTGGCTATCCTGTTCGCAAAAGAGAGCGAGAAGAGGAGGCAAAGCGCGAGCGAGAAACTAGAGAGCAACCTGCGCAAGCATTACTCCAACACTGTGTTCACTTCCCGGACTCCGCCGAGAAGAGACCATTACGGTAACTCACACTGTTGATTCATTTTAATTAAGTTAAGGTTCAAGTTATCTACAACCGGACATTAACAAATTCCCATCTGCCCATAACCGCGGGTACGGATTTCGAAAGTTCAACTCCCTGCAGGGGAGTCCCAACTTAGCCCATGACAAGCTCTCATGGTCAACGAAGGAATAGACCTCCTCCCGAGACGTTCCGATCAGACTCGGTATCTCGGTTCTTCAAGACACTTTGACAGGTTAAAAAAAATCCAGCAACACCGCCCGAATGTGCCGACAAATCCCGATAGGAGCTGCACATATCTCGTTCTCAGGGCACACTCAGATAGGTCAAGCTACGAGTAAAACCAGCCCTCGAGTTTCCCCGAGGTGGCCCCGCAGGCTGCCTGGTTTGGACCAACACTCAGAGGAGCACTGGCCCGGGGGGGGGGGGGTTAAAATAAGATGACCCTCGGGCTCCGGAAACCCAAGGGAAAAAGAGGCTAGGTGGAAAATGGTAAAACCAAGGTTGGGCATTGCTGGAAAAGCTTTAATCAAGGCGAACTGTCAAGGGGTTCCCATTATAACCCAACCGCGTAAGGAACGCAAAATCCGGAAACATAACACTGATATGACGGAAACTAGGGCGGCAAGAGTGGAACAAAACACTAGGCGAGAGGCCGAGCCTTCCACCCTTTACCAAGTATATAGATGCATAAAGATAACATGGCAATATAATGATATCCCAACAAGTAAATAAATGTTCCAACAAGGAACGGCCTCCAATCTTCACCTGCAACTAGCAACGCTATAAGAGGGGCTGAGCAAAGCGGTAACATAGCCAATCAACGGTTTGCTAGGACATGGTGGGTTAGAGGTTTGACATGGAAATTTGGGAGGCTTGAAAGCAAGTGGTAGACATCGTAGCATTGGCATAGCAAAAGAGCGAGCATCTAGCAAAGCAAAGATAGTAGTGATTTCGAGGGTATGATCATCTTGCCTGCAAAGTTGTCAGAGTTGACTAGATCCTCGAAAGCAAACTCAACGGGCTTCTCGTTATAGAACTCGTCTTCCGGCTCTACCCAAACAAGACAAACAAGCAACAAGGACACAATCAACCACGTGCAAGGATTAAACAATATGATGCAAACATGGAATGCTATGCGGGATGTGATGCGGGATGCATATGCAAGATTTGACAAGGAATGCATGAACCTGGCCTCAACATGGGAATCCAAGTGTGCCACTAGAAAGATGAGATGAAATCGCCTAAAAACGATATAAAGAACGCCGGAATTGGAGTTACGGTTTGGAAATGGCAAGCAATTCAAATATGACCATGTTCTGCGATTTACAGCAAGTAGCCATGTAAATGCAACAAGATGAACATGCTACAGCATCCAAACATGGCATCAAAATACATGGCAGGGATGCATACATGATGCTTAACAAAAGTCAAGCACTGAGCTACGGCCAATTCATCCATTAACAGGTTCAAACAAGCATGGCAAAAATGCATATGGTAAACAGATCTCAGACTTAGTGAAATTAACACTTGTCTGGAATTTCAGATCAGATAGCACTCTTCGGAGCAGCAAAACTACATGCTACAGGACCTGAACATGGCAAAGTAAAGCATGACATGGAGCTACTCAAAGAGCTTAAAAAAGTCCCTTAGGTACCTTGAGCCAAAAGGGATCAGAAAATACAATTGCAAGCATGTGAACATGGCAAAAACATAATCAGTTCTCAGACTTAGTGAAAAACTGGAGCATGCTGAAACAGATATCAAGTAGGCATGTTTGCGAGCTCGATGCACTCACTACAGAGCAAGTCATGACAAGCTACGCATACACCCATCAATAATACAGAAAATTCAATCTAGACATGGCAAGAATAATAGCATAGCATGCACGGATAAACTACAACATCCTCGGCAAAATCGCTAACAAGTAGACAATCTGCCCAGATTCACAAAGTAGCAAAAGTAGAGCTCGATTGACTCAAGCTAGGGTGCTCCATAATTGCAAACAAAGACATGGATGGATAGAGCACTACAAGATTAACAAAACATCCTTACTGATCATCCTCAAAAGAGGCACGGATCACTAGGAAACAACATGAACATATGGTATCATGAGATAAACAGCTCAAGGACTTAGTGGAAATGCTAAGTCCCTGAAATCAGCATTACCAAGAGCCTCACTTTGCAAGCTCGTGCTAGTCACCACACACATCACAAAAATACATGGGTTGCACCTCTGGAAAGATGTCAAAACCCTTAAAAAAACATATGTAGAGCTCTTGGGCATATCATGCACACAATAATCATGGCAAAAATGACAAATATCTAAATGGAGCAGCAGATCTGACAAATATCTCAAGTTGTACTCTTCTAATAGCATTTCGGGCATCAACATGAACTCAAATGAAAATGATGCAATGGAATGAAATGATGTGCTCTCTGAGATGAACATTTTGATATGCTATATGCCCAAAACAGAGTTACGGATCCAAAGTTACGATGCGATGAACAGGAGCATATGAACTAGGGTTTCGGGAGAAAGTCAACCACGTCTGGATCTGGATCTGGCGCGTTTCCTGAGGTTGGCCGGAGTGAGCTCGCCGGAGTTTGAAGTCGGCCGCCGGAGTTTGTTGGGGAGGCGGCGTGGGGCTTGTCGGAGTCGGTGGCCGGCCGGACCTCGCCGGATCCGGGCCGGGGCGGCGTGGAGGACGAGGCGGCGGGGCGGTGGTCGCCGGCCAGGGGCGGCAGGGTGCCGGGCGGCGGGTTCGGCGCACCGGCCGGCGCGGCGGCGCGGCGAGGTGGTGACCGGCGCGGGCGAGGAGGCACGGGCGGCGGGGAAGAAGCAGCCGGGCGCGAGGCGCGCGGGCCGGGAGGGCCCCGCGCGGGCTGCGGCGATGGGAGTCCCGGCAAGGACACGTGTCAGCTCCCGGTTGGGCAGGCGGTGGCGGCGGACGCGTCCGGCTCCGTCCGGACGTGTCCGGCGGCGGCGGAGATCCGATTTTTAGGGTTTCGGAGAGGGGATCCGCGTATTTGGAGGAGGGGTCTTTATATAGAGGTAGAGGGAGCTAGGAGAGTCCAAATGAGGTGCGGTTTTCGGCCACGCGATCATGATCGAACACTCTAGATGATGGAGAGGGTTTTGGTGGGTTTTGGGCCAAAGTGGAGGGGTGTTGGGCTGCAACACACACGAGGCCTTTTCGGTCCCTCGGTTAACCGTTGGAGCATCAAACGAAGTCCAAATGGTGCGAAACTTGATAAGCGGTCTATCGGTAGTAAACCAAGGCCGCTTGGCAAGTCTCGGTCCAATCCGGAAATGTTTAATCCCCACACACGAAAGAAAGGTAGAAATGACCACCGGAGGAGAACGAAGCGCCGGAATGCAAAACGGACAACGGGGAAAATGCTTGAATGCATGAGATGAACACATATGCAAATGCAATGCACATGATGACATGATATGAGATGCATGACAACGATAACAACACACGGAGACAAAGACCCAAACCCGAGAAAATAAAATAACTTAACACCGAAAATGGCAAGAGTTGGAATACATATTGGGAAAGTCATATCCGGGGTGTTACAACACTCCACCACTACGAAAGGATCTCGTCCCGAGATCTAGGACTGAAAGAACGCCGGGTACTCAGAACGGAGGTGATCCTCGCGTTCCCAGGTAGCTTCACGGTCGGAATGGTGTGACCACTTGACTTTGAGGAATTTGATTGACTTGTTGCCAGTCTTGCGTTTAGTATCTTCAAGAATAGAAACTGGGTGCTCGCGATAAGAGAGATCTTCTTGGAGCTCAATGTCCTCAAAGTTGACGGTGCGGTCAGGAGTCTTGAAGCACTTTCGAAGCTGAGAGACATGGAACACATCATGAACATTTGCAAAGTTTGAAGGAAGCTCGAGTTGATAGGCGAGATCGCCTCTCTTGATGACAATCTTGAAAGGTCCCACGTATCTGGGGGCAAGCTTCCCTTTGATACCGAAGCGACGAGTACCTTTCATAGGAGAGACGCGGAGGTAAACATGATCTCCGATCTCGAAAGCCAAATCGCGGTGCTTACTATCATAGTAGCTCTTCTGGCGGGATTGGGCTGCTTTGAGGTTATCTCGAATGACTTTTCACATTTCCTCTGCCTCTATGATTAAGTCATTTACCCAAAAGCTGACGTTCACCGGTTTCAGACCAGTTGAGAGGGGTACGGCACTTCCTGCCATACAGAATTTCAAATGGGGCCTTACCCGAACTTTCTTGAAAACTGTTGTTGTAGGAGAATTCAGCATAAGGAAGACAATCCTCCCACTTCATGCCGAAGGAGATCACACAAGCCCTGAGCATATCTTCAAGAATCTGGTTGACACGCTCGACTTGACTGCTAGTTTGAGGATGGAAAACTGTGCTGAAGCGGATGTTGGTGCCCATGGCCTTCTGAAAAGAATCCCAAAACTTGGAGGTAAAGATGCTGCCACAGTCTGAAGAGATCACTTGTGGAATACCGTGTAGAGAGACAATTCGAGAGGTATAGAGCTCCACCAATTGAGCTGCAATGATCGACTGTTTGATAGGCAGAAAGTGAGCCACTTTGATGAGTTTGTCGATGACAACGAATATAGCATCATTGCCACGCTTGGACTTTGGAAACCCAGTTACGAAGTCCATCTCAATGTGGTAAAACTTCCATTCTGGAATGGCAAGAGGTTGGAGGAGACCCGCTGGCCTTTGGTGTTCTGCCTTCACTCTTCTGCAGACATCACACTCATTTACGAACTGAGCAATCTCGCACTTCATTTGAGTCCACCAATAGGCCTGCTTGAGGACCTGATACATCTTCATACTCCCAGGGTGGATGGAGAGGAGAGAATTGTGAGCCTCGTTCATGATCACTTTACGGAGGTCACCTTTGGGCACGACAATACGATCGTCGAAGAAGAGAGTGTCCTTGTCATCAAGGCGGTAGCACTTGTACTTGGGTTGACTCTTGGCAATCCCAATCTTCACCTTTTTCACCATAGCATCAAGAAGCTGGGCTTGGCGAATCTGGTCTTCCAAGGTAGGAGAGACTTGAAGGTTGGCGAGGAAACCTTGAGGAACAACTTGCAGGTTAAGTTTGCGGAAAGCTTCACAAATCTTGGGTTGATAAGGCTTGAGAATCAGCCTGTTGCAATAAGCCTTTCTGCTCAATGCGTCAGCAATCACATTGGCCTTGCCTAGAGTATACTCGATACTCGGATTATACTCTTGAATCATTTCGACCCATCGAGTTTGCCTGAGGTTGAGATTAGGCTGAGTGAAGATGTACTTGAGACTCTTGTGGTCAGTGAAGATGTCCACTTTTCTTCCCAATAAGAGATGTCTCCAAGTCAAAAGAGCGTGCACAACTGCCGCCAACTCGAGATCATGAGTGGGGTAGTTCTTCTCATTGGGCTTCAACTGACGAGAGGTATAAGCAACAACTTTCTTCTCTTGCATCAATACCGCGCCAAGACCTTGGAGAGAGGCATCACAAAAGACCTTGTACGGTTTGGATTCATCAGGCGGAGTCAGAACTGGAGCAGTGATCAATTTCTCTTTCAAAGTGTTGAAAGCAATGTCACACTCCGGAGACCAAACGTACTTGACGTGCTTCTGGAGAAGATTTGAGAGAGGCTTCGCGATCTTAGAAAAATTTTCAACGAATCTTCGACAGTAGCTTGCGAGACCGAGGAAGCTACGGAGTTGCTTCATGTTCTGAGGAGGTTCCCTATTCACAATTGCAGACACCTTCTCAGGATTCACCGCAATGCCCTTGGCAGAGATGATATGACCAAGATAAAGAACCTCATCGAGCCAAAATTCGCACTTGGAGAACTTGGCATAGAACTGGTGTTCCCTCAGCTTATCAAGCACCAAACGCAAGTGCTTGGCATGATCTTCCTTGTTCTTCGAGAAAACCGGAATGTCCTCGAGATAGACCAAAACGAAGTCATTGGTGTAGGCATTGAAGATGAAGTTCATCATGCGAGAGAAAGTCGGAGGAGCGTTGACGAGGCCAAAAGACATGACGGTGTATTCATATGAACCATAGCTTGTCCTGAAAGCCGTCTTGGGAATATCTTGCTCACGGATATGAATCTGATGATAACCCATACGGAGATCAAGCTTGGAGAATACTTGGGCACCTTTGAGTTGTTCGAACAACTCATTGATGTTGGGAAGTGGGTATTTGTTCTTGATGGTCTTCTTGTTCAATGGACGGTAATCAACACAAAGTCGGTCCGTTCCATCCTTCTTCTTCACAAAAAGAACACCACAACCCCACGGAGAAGAACTAGGCCGGATGAGACCCATTCTCTCTTGAATATCGAGTTGCTTCTTCAGCTCCTTCAACTCTTCAGGTCCGAGCTTGTAAGGACGCTTGCACACTGGTTCCGTGCCAGGCTCAAGATCAATAACGAATTCAACTGGCCGGTGCAGAGGCATTCCTGGAAGCTCTTCTGGAAAGACGTCTTGATATTCGCAAACGACTGGAATTTGCGAGATAGTATCCAGTTCACCCTTCTCATTGAGAGAAAACAGACGGATGGTATCATCACGAGCGGCAAAGACAATTACATCCTCAGACGAATGAGTCAATTGAATCTGCCTGGCTGCACAGTCAAGATGTGCCTTGTGCTTAGAAAGCCAATCCATTCCGAGAATAAGATCAATATCCGAGTTGCCAAGAACCATTGGGTAAGAAAGAAACTTGTAGTCGCCCAAGGTGATAGTAACATCTGGCACCTCCAGACTTGCACTCAAACGTTTGCCAGGAGAAACGATATCCATTTGTTTACCCAAATGAGACAAAACGAACTCATGCTTGGTAAAAAATGGCTTTGACATGAAACAATGCGATGCACCAGTGTCAAAAAGAACTTTTGCAGGAACATCATTAACATGAAGGTTACCCATGATGACATCTGATGAGTCCTCTGCCTGAGCTGCGTTCATCAAGTTTACCTTGGCGTGCTTGGGGTTATGCTTGACCACAGCTGTACTTGCCGATCTCACAGGAGGAGGAGGAAGACGCCTCTGATTGAGACACTTGTTGGCATAGTGACCCTTCTGTTGGCACTTGTTGCACGTGACCTCTGAAAGTGGACGGTGATACGGAGCACTCGATCTTGGAGCTTGAGACGAAGTCTTGTTCTGAAAGCCAGGGTTGGGTGGGTGGGAAGAACCACTGCCACCTTTGCTCTTCTGATGATATGGCTGACGAAACGGAGGAGGAGGAAGCCAATACTTCTGCTGCTTGGCCACTTGAGTAGAGGAAGAAGGAGTAGCATCTCTGACTCGCTTCTTGGAAGCATCACACCTCAGTTGAGCGGCCTCTTGCTTCAATGCCATGTTGTAGAACTCATCGTACCTCACAGGTTCAAAGAGAACAAGAGCGAGCTGAATTTCTTCTCTGAGACCACCCCTAAACTGGTATATCATGCTCTTCTCATCAGGTACGTCCTGCTAGGCAAAGCGGGCGAGCTTCTGGAACAACTTGTTGTAGTCATAGACAGACAAAGAGCCTTGCTTCAGGTTGCGGAATTCCTCACGCTTGCTTTCAACCACGCTCTGAGGGATATGGTGAGCTCTGAAATCTTGATGGAATTCATCCCAAGTGATCACACGTCCACCTCTGGAATCCTTGTACTGCTGGAACCATTCTGCAGCTTGATCTTTGAGTTGGAAGGAAACGAACTTGACAAAGTCCTCAGGCCTGACGTTACTGCACTCGAAATGCTTGCACAGATCCACAAGCCAATCGTCAGCATCGGTTGCCTCAACACAATTGCTGAAAGTCTTTGGCCCGTTAGCAAGGAACTGGTTGAGTGTAGCAAAGTGATTCTGATTGTTGCCTTGGTTCCCTTGGTTGCCTTGATTGCGCTCTTGAAGAATTTGCATGATCGACTGTGTGTTTGCATTGGTTGCCGCCATCACAGCTTGCCATGCCTTCGGAGGAGGTGGAGGTGGTGGCGGATCTGGATTCGGAGTCGTGCGTGTTGGAGGAGCCATCCTGAAGAGGTTGACATCCATTAGCACATTGATAGACAAATATTGAAGCTGAATCCAACGGAATGAAAATTGCAACATATAGCCTTCACATCCGAACAAAATGAACGAATGCATTCCTCTTGAAATGGTCACATATCCATAAATTGAGAAGCCACATAGAATTTAGGTAGAGAAATAAATCAACAAGGTACGGATCAAGAACGAATAATCGGTAAGAAAACCCGATCTCAAACCCACTATCCGTGGAAGAAGAACTAGAGCTACTAGAATTCCCACCTATGAAACTCCCGAACCTTTCCGGTTATGCAATCAGGTGTTGGGGATATAGGGGAAGCATAATATCTCACCCAAATCTAGCAAATCCTACATCCAGCTGTATCCATCCTTCAACACATAACCGAGAAAAACTTCGGAAACCATCTACCTCAACCTTCGAAAAGCATCCGTTATACAAGTTATGGCGATACTCCCGAACTCCCGCCCCCGTACTGGGTGGCGTCGAGGTTATCTCACCAACGAACTGCATAAAAGAGATTTTCGATGTCGGCGTACTAAACTCAGGTATTCCAGAACTGCAACGATAAAATTATGACGACAACACCTCAGAGCTCAATTCCCCGGGACACCTCCACAAAACCCCTGACAGGAGGCACCAAGACAATGTTCTCGTCATAAAACCATCGGAACGATTCCAAGATACCCGCATGATCCTAAATTTTTTTTAGTGAAATATCAGAAGAGAAGAGTCAAAACTCTACGTCAGGATGCCTTACCAGAGCGATGAGGAGACTGGGAAGTAAAAAGAATTCCTAAACTCTCCGATATATAATTCCTAAATGACTCAAAACATTTTTCTAGACACAACTCGGCCGCTAAAAACGATCAAGCAATGGGGCTCCTAAGGTCGGGGAAGGCTCTGATTACCAACTTGTAACACCCTTGATGCGACTATGTCTCCCACGTGTCGAGGCACGACTTAGGGGCATAATCGCATTGAAGGCATATGTCGCAAGTTAGGCAATCTTCACAACATCCCATGTAATATAGATAATAAAAGGGGAGATAACATAGTTGGCTTACAATCGCCACGTCAATCAAGTACATAGATAACATTACAACATCCAAACACTCATGGCCCGACTACGGTGCCAAAATAAAAGATAACCCAACATGCGACACGGTCCCGATCACCCCCAACTGGGCACCACTACTGATCATCAGGAAAGGAAACATAGTATCGTTGAGAGTCCTCGTTGAACTCCCACTTGAGCTCGAGCGCGTCACCTGGAGCGGAATCATCAGGCCCTGCATCTGGTGTAATAGTAATCTGTGAGCCACAGGGACTCAGCAATCTCGCACCCTCGCGATCAAGACTATTTAAGCTTAATAGGTATGGCAAGGTAAATATATGTGGAGCTGTAGCAAGCGACTAGCATATGTGGTGGCTATCCTGTTCGCAAAAGAGAGCGAGAAGAGGAGGCAAAGCGCGAGCGAGAAACTAGAGAGCAACCTGCGCAAGCATTAATCCAACACCGTGTTCACTTCCCGGACTCCGCCGAGAAGAGACCATCACGGTAACTCACACTGTTGATTCATTTTAATTAAGTTAAGGTTCAAGTTTTCTACAACCGGACATTAACAAATTCCCATCTGCCCATAACCGTGGGCACGGTTTTCGAAAGTTCAACTCCCTGCAAGGGAGTCCCAACTTAGCCCATGACAAGCTCTCACGGTCAACGAAGGAATAGACCTCCTCCCGAGACGTTCCGATCAGACTCGGTATCTCGGTTCTTCAAGACACTTCGACAGGTTAAAAAAAATCTAGCAACACCGCCCGAATGTGCCGACAAATCCCGATAGGAGCTGCACATATCTCGTTCTCAGGGCACACTCAGATAGGTCAAGCTACGAGTAAAACCAACCCTCGAGTTTTCCCGAGGTGGCCCCGCAGGCTGCCTGGTTCGGACCAACACTTAGAGGAGCACTGGCCCCGGGGGGGGGGGGTTAAAATAAGATGACCCTCGGGCTCCGGAAACCCAAGGGAAAAAGAGGCTAGGTGGAAAATGGTAAAACCAAGGTTGGGCATTGCTGGAAAAGCTTTAATCAAGGTGAACTATCAAGGGGTTCCCATTATAACCCAACCGCGTAAGGAACGCAAAATCCGGAAACATAACACCGATATGACGGAAACTAGGGCGGCAAGAGTGGAACAAAACACTAGGCGAGAGGCCGAGCCTTCCACCCTTTACCAAGTATATAGATGAATAAAGATAACATGGCAATATAATGATATCCCAACAAGTAAATAAATGTTCCAACAAGGAACAGCCTCCAATCTTCACCTGCAACTAGCAACGCTATAAGAGGGGCTGAGCAAAGCGGTAACATATCCAATCAACGGTTTGCTAGGACATGGTGGGTTAGAGGTTTGACATGGAAATTTGGGAGGCTTGAAAGCAAGTGGTAGGCATCGTAGCATTGGCATAGCAAAAGAGCGAGCATCTAGCAAAGCAAAGATAGTAGTGATTTTGAGGGTATGATCATCTTGCCTGCAAAGTTGTCAGAGTTGACTGGATCCTCGAAAGCAAACTCAACGGGATTCTCGTTAGCGAACTCGTCTCCCGGCTCTACCCAAACAAGACAAACAAGCAACAAGGACACAATCAACCACGTGCAAGGATTAAACAATATGATGCAAACATGGAGTGCTATGCGGGATGCGATGCGGGATGCATATGCAAGATTTGACAAGGAATGCATGAACCTGGCCTCAACTTGGGAATCCAAGTGTGCCACTGGAAATATGAGATGAAATCGCTTGAAAATGATATAAAGAACGCCGGAATCGGAGTTACGGTTTGGAAATGGCAAGCAATTCAAATATGACCACGTTCTGCGATTTACAGCAAGTAGCCATCTAAATGCAATTAGATGAACATGCTACAGCATCCAAACATGGCATCAAAATACATGGCAGGGATGCATACATGATGCTTAACAAAAGTCTAGCACTAAGCTACGGCCAATTCATCCATTAACAGGTTCAAACAAGCATGGCAAAAATGCATATGGTAAACAAATCTCAGACTTAGTGAAATTAACACTTGTCTGGAATTTCAGATCAGATAGCACTCTTCGGAGCAGCAAAACTACATGCTACAGGAGCTGAACATGGCAAAGTAAAGCATGACATGGATCTACTCAAAGAGCTTAACAAAAGTCCCTTAGGTACCTTGAGCCAAAAGGGATCAGAAAATACAATTGCAAGCATGTGAACATGGCAAAAACATAATCAGTTCTCAGACTTAGTGAAAAACTGGAGCATGCTGAAACAGATATCAAGTAGGCATGTTTACGAGCTCGATGCACTCACTACAGAGAAATTCATGAAAAGCTAAGTATACACCCATCAAGAATACAGAAAATGCAAGCTAGACTTGGCAAGAACAATAGCATAGCATGCACGGATCAACTACAACATCCTCGGCAAAATCGCTAACAAGTAGACAATCTGCCCAGATTCATGAAGTAGCAAAAGTAGAGCTCGATTGACTCAAGCTAGGGTGCTCCATAATTGCAAACAAAGACATGGATGGATAGAACACTACAAGATTAACAAAACATCCTTACTGATCATCCTCAAAAGAGGCACGGATCACTAGGAAACAACATGAACATATGGCATCATGAGATAAACAGCTCAAGGACTTTGCAAGCTCGTGCTAGTCACCACACACATCACAAAAATACATGGGTTGCACCTCTGGAAAGATGGCAAAACCCTTAAAAACATATGTAGAGCTCATGGGCATATCATGAACACAATAATCATGGCAAAAATGACAAATATCTAAATGGAGCAGCAGATCTGACAAATATCTCAAGTAGCACTCTTCTAACAGCATTTCGGGCATCAAGATGAACTCAAATGAAAATGATGCAATGGAATGAAATGATGTGCTCTCCGGGACGAACATTTTGAAATGCTATATGCCCAAAACGGAGTTACGGATGCAAAGTTACGATGCGATGAACCGGAGCGTATGAACTAGGGTTTCGGGAGAAAGTCAACCACGTCTAGATCTGGATCTGGCGCGTTTCCCGAGGTTGGCCGGAGTGAGCTCGCCGGAGTTTGAAGTCGGCCGCCGGAGTTTGTTGGGGAGGAGGCGTGGGGCTTGCCGGAGTCGGTGGCCGGCCGGACCTCGCCGGATCCGGGCCGGGGCGGCGTGGAGGATGAGGCGGCGGGGCGGTGGTCGCCAGCCAGGGGCGGCAGGGCACTGGGTGGCGGGTTCGGTGCACCGGCCGGCGTGGCGGCGCGGCGAGGTGGTGAACGGCGCGGGCGAGGAGGCGCGGGCGGCGGGGAAGAAGCAGCCGGGCGCGAGGCGCGCGGGCCGGGAGGGCCCCGCGCGGGCTGTGGCGGGCCGCAGTGATGGGAGTCCTAGCGAGGACACGTGTCAGCTCCCGGTCGGGCAGGCGGTGGCGGCGGACGCGTACGGATCCGTCCGGACGTGTCCGGCGGCGGCGGAGATTCGATTTTTAGGGTTTCGGAGAGGGGATCCGCGAATTTGGAGGAGGGGTCTTTATATAGAGGTAGAGGGAGCTAGGAGAGTCCAAATGAGGTGCGGTTTTCGGCCACGCGATCGTGATCAAACGGTCTAGATGATGGAGAGGGTTTTGGTGGGTTTGGGGCCAAAGTGGAGGGGTGTTGGGCTGCAACACACACGAGGCCTTTTCGGTCCCTCGGTTAACCGTTGGAGCATCAAACGAAGTCCAAATGGTACGAAACTTGACAGGCGGTCTACCGGTAGTAAACCAAGGCCGCTTGGCAAGTCTCGGTCCAATCCGGAAATGTGTAATATCCACACACGAAAGAAAGGTAGAAATGACCACCGGAGGAGAACGAAGCGCCGGAATGCAAAACGGACAACGGGGAAAATGCTCGAATGCATGAGATGAACACGTATGCAAATGCAATGCACATGATGACATGATATGAGATGCATGAAAACGATAACAACACACAGAGACAAAGACCCGAACCCGAGAAAATAAAATAACTTAACGCCGGAAACGGCAAGAGTTGGAATACATATTGGGAAAGTCATATCCGGGGTGTTACAGTTCGGCCCCTCACAGTGGAGGTAAAAGCCAACATCCTGCTTCATTGATATTGAAGATGATGATCACAATTACAAGGGGCTCTATCTTGAGAGCTTTTGACTTGTCTGTCTAAACCTAACTTGTGAAACTTGTAAAACTTGTCCCTCTTGGGGTGTCCTGCCCCTCCTTATATAAGTTGAAGGAGTGGTTACATAAGGAGTCCTAATAGGACTAGGATTAGTCTATATTTTATTACAAGCCGGATACAAGTCCGGGTCTTGATTCCTTGTAAGGAAAATATTCCTCACGCCTTTCCTCTTAAGCCGGCCCACCATATCATGAGCCGGCCATCTGGGCCTTGGGCCTTGTCCTCCATTTGACCCACCTGCCGGGTCACCAGTGAGTCACAATGTTCAGGCGGGTTGTCCATAAACCACCAAGTCCGAGCGGGTCGCCAGTGAGTCACCAACCTCCTGGCGGCTTATAAATGAAATGCCAAGTCCCATCCGGGTCATACCTCCGGTCGGGTCATACTGCGGGGTATCTCTCCGACATGGACGCTGATAGTAGTGTTACTATCTACAAAGCTGGAATTGTCGCAATTTTTTTTGACAAGTTCAAGTTGTTGACTACGATAAGATTTTCCCACTTGTAGCGATGCTTAAGTCTGTCTGAATCATGTAGCAATTGCCACATTTTATGAAATCTGGCAAATGGATGTCAAAACTACATTCCTTAGTGGATTTCTTAAAGAAGAGTTGTATATGATGCAACAAGAAGGTTTTGTCAATCCTAAAGGTGCTAACAAAGTGTGCAAGCTCCAGCGATCTATCTATGGACTGGTGCAAGCATCTCGGAGTTGGAATATACACTTTGATAAGGTGATCAAAGCATATGGTTTTATATAGACTTTTGGTGAAGCTTGTATTTACAAGAAAGTGAGTGGCAGCACTACAGCCTTTCTGATAAGTATATGTGAATAACATATTGTTGATCATAAGTGATGTAAAATTTTCTAGAAAGCATAAAGGAGTGTTTGAAATGAGTTTTTCAAAGAAAGACCTCGGTGAAGCTTCTTACATATTGGGCATCAGGATCTATAAAGATAGATCAAGACGCTTGAGAAGACTTTCGATGAGTACATACCTTGATAATATTTTGAAGGAGTTCAAAATGGATTAGTCAAAGAAGGATTTCTTGACTGAGTTGTAAGGTATGAAGTTGAGTAAGACTCAAAACCCGACCATGGCAGAAGATAGAGAGAGAATGAAAGTCATTCCCATATGCCTCAACCATATGTTTTATAAAGTATGCCATGCAGTATACCAGATCTATTGTGTACCTTGCCATGAGTTTGGCAAAGGGGTACAATAGTGATCCAGTAGTAAATCATTGGACAATAGTCAAATTATCCTTAGAGGACTAAGGAAACATTTCTCGGTTATGCAGGTGATAAAGAGTTCATCGTAAAGAGTTACATCGATGCAAGCTTTAACATATGGATGACTCTGAGTCTCAATATGGATACATATTGAAAGTGGGAGCAATTAGCTAGAGTAGCTCCATGCAGAGCATTGTAGACATAGAAATTTGCAGAATACATATGGATCTGAATGTGGCAGACCCGTTGACTAAACTTCTCTCACGAGAAAAACACGATCACACCTTAGTACTCTTTGGGTGTTAATCACATGGCGATATGAACTAGATTATTGACTCTAGTAAACCCTTTGGGTTTTGGTCATATGGCGATGTGAACTATGGGTGTTAATCACATGGTGATGTGAACTATTGGTATTTGAATCACATGGCGATGTGAACTAGATTATTCACTCTAGTGCAAGTGGGAGACTGAAGGAAATACGCCCTAGAGGCAATAATAAATTTGTTATTTATATTTCCTTATATCATGATAAATGTTTATTATTCATGCTAGAATTGTATTAACCGGAAACTTAGTACATGTGTGAATACATAGACAAAACAGGGTGTCCCTGGCATGCATCTACTTGACTAGCTCGTTAGTCAAAGATGGTTATGTTTCCTAACCATAGACATGTTTTGTCATTTGATGAATGGGATCACATCATTAGAGAATGATTTGATGGATAAGACCCATCCGTTAGCTTAGCATAATGATCATTAAGTTTTATTGCTATTGCTTTCTTCATGACTTATACATATTCCCATGACTATGAGATTATGCAACTCCCGAATACCGGAGGAACACCTTGTGTGCTATCAAACGTCACAACGTAACTGAGTTATTATAAAGATTCTCTATAGGTGTCTTCGAAGGTGTTTGTTGGGTTGGCATGGATTAAGATAGGATTTGTCACTCCGTATATCGGAGAGGTATCTATGGGCCCTCTTGGTAATGCACATCACTATAAGCCTTGCAAGCAATGTGACTAATGAGTTAGTTACGGGATGATGCATTACGAAACGAGAAAATAGACTTGCCGGTAACGAGATTGAACTAGGTATGATGATACTGACGATCGAATCTCGGGCAAGTAACATACCGATGACAAAGGGAATGACGTATGTTGTCATGCGGTTTGACTGATAAATATGTTCGTAGAATATGTAGGAGCCAATATGAGCATGCAGGCTCCGCTATTAGTTATTGACCGGAGATGTGTCTCGGTCATGTCTACATAGTTCTCGAACCCGTAGGGTCCGCACGCTTAACGTTTGATGACGATTTGTATTATGAGTTATGTGATTTGATGACCGAAGTTTGTTCGGAGTTCAGGATGAGACCACAGATGTGACGAGGAGTCTCAAAATGGTCGAGAGGTAAAGATTCATATATTGGAAGGTTGCATTTGGATATCGGAATGGTTCCGAGTGGTTCGGGCATTTTTTCGGAGTACCGGGAGGTTACCGGAAACCCCCGGGGAAGTTAATGGGCCTTAGTGGGCTTTAGTGGAGAGAGGGAAGAAGAGACATGAGGTGCCGCGCGCCTCCCCTCTGCCCAAACCGAATTGGACAAGGGGTGGGGGCGCTCCACCTTCTTCCTTCTCCTTCTCCTTCTCCCCTCCTTCCTTTCCCTCCGATGGAAGAAAGGAAAAGGGGGGGGCAAATCCTACTTGGACTAGGAGTCCAAGTAGGACTCTCCCCTGGCGCGCCCCTCCTGGACGGCCTCCTCTCCCCCTCCCTCCTTTATATATATGGCCAGGGGCACCCCAATAGCACAATAGTTGTTTCCTAGCCATGTGCGGTGCCACCTCCACAGTTCAACACCTCGGTCATATCGTCGTTGTGCTTAGCTAAAGCCTTGCGCCGGTAACTTCATCAACAAGCTCAAGGAACTCTCCCTCATACTCAACTGGATCAAGAGCTCGAGGGACGTCATCGTGCTGAACGTGTGCTGAACACAGAGGTACCGTACATTCAGTGTTTGGATCGGTTGGATCGTGAAGACATTCGACTACATCAACCGCGTTACTAAACACTTTCGCTTTTGGTCTACGAGGGTACGTGGACACACTCTCCCCTCTTGTTGCTATGCATCTCCTAGTTAGATCTTGCATGTTCGTAGGAATTTTTTTGAATTACTACGTTACCAACAACTTCACCCCAAGAGAAGAAGTGCACAATCAATAGAATCACTCCGCATTGTTCATCCTTCAAGAAGCGGTCCATCCCGAAGACCTAGCACACCAACGCCTGTTCACTCGTGCAAAGGATTGTTGGCAGCAGATTGTTTCAATGTACAAGGGGAGCTCAAGCATTCAATGGTCCAACTTTAAAGTGGTCCTTGATGAGGCCGATGAATTTGTGACGCTTGAAGATAAGGATCCGCGTGATCTTTACCGAAGGGTGACTACTCTTGCGGTTGCTCTCCAAGACCATGGAAGCAAGGATACAGATGGCACTTGGATCAAGCACAAGTTTCTCAAGGCCA